>NW_025349461.1:0-1130 GCF_016433145.1 Gracilinanus agilis
CTTCCTTTCCCTTCTATTCCCTTCCCTTCCTTTCCCTTCTATTCCCTTCCCTTCCCTTACCTTACCTTACCTTCCTTTCCCTTCTATTCCCTTCCCCTCTCTTACCTTACCTTACCTTCCTTTCCCTTCTATTCCCTTCCCCTCTCATTTTGATTTGGGGTCAGAGGACCCTGGTTCCAATTCCAGCTCTGCCACTTCCTCCCTGTGTGACCTTGGACAAGTCCACTTAACAAACTATCTAGGCATCAGTTTCCTCATCTATAAAATGAGGGGGTTGGGCTAGACAGTCCTAGAAGTCCCTTCCAGTTCTACATCTATAATCCTATGATATCCTTATCCCCAAGACTAGAAATATTACCTCTCTGGAAAACCACATTGCCATGGATTCGTGTAAGCACACACAACAGTGTTCTAGGCAACTTCGTAGCCTCCTCTCCGAGGCAGATAACATCCTTGTTCAACGCTGTGTTCCTCCAAAATAATGCTGAGTAAGAAACGCGTCCTCTCTCAGCTGATGTGAGAGCATTAGCAAACTGATTGAAACAGGGTTTGGGACAATAGGATTTTCATTAGTGGAAGGGATATGAGATTGTGGGGTAAACTGGAAGAAGTTAATTAAATGTGAAGAGGGAGATCGATCGTACCAGATTTGGGATAGGGAAGCCCTTTGGTGGGTCAGTTTCAGAGTAACTGCTCTAAGGGTCCATATAGGTCATCTAGATAGATTACTCTTTCAAACTAAATTTTAATTTAATTAATTTAATTTAATTAATACTTTGAATAAAAACAAGAATTACAAAATATCCGGTGTTTATACAGTACATTAAGTTAGCAAACACTTTGCATTCATTAGTTCATTACGGATTCACCCCCTTTCCTTTAAACTACATCCCAAGTAAACTACAATATAAACCTCTCAAGGGGTAGTACCCTGAGCATCTCAAAAGATAACTGTTGATGGCCACCAGTGTTGGGAGTCTCTGAGAAAGGAAAGTCATTGTTCCATGGGAGGGCAGGTGGGTTATTTTCATTATCGATTCTTCCTCATTTCCCATCTCTCCCCTGAACTCCTTTCCCTTCTCCCCTCTCTTAATCACTATCAAAATGAAAAGAAAAGAAAAGAAAAGAAA
>NW_025349462.1:0-4456 GCF_016433145.1 Gracilinanus agilis
AGAGAGAGAGAGAGAGAGAGAGAGAGAGAGAGAGAGAGAATGTCAGCCCAAACAAACATCTGGAAGATTTCATTATCTATGGAGAATCAATTTTCTCTCTGTCCTTTGTACAGAAAATCCTCCATGACAATAATGAATATCTTTAGTAAACATACCTCTCTATTTTCTGTCTTAGTTGATAATCAGAGGTGTTCAGGAAAGACTAGTTCCTCTGGTATGAGGGCTTGCCAAGCCCTCTTCAGGGCTGCTATCCTCATTTGGTTTCTCTCTGCCACCCAGCTCTCACCTGTGGCTCCAAGAGGGCTATAGCATGCACAATGGGCATTTCTGAAAAGACATCTCTGCAGAAAGGCTAACCCAGACTGAGGGTAACCAAAAAGGCCTCAAATTTTGTCAGTGAGATGTGTGTGTCTACCTCAGGCATGTAAATACTTCCCCTGATGGAATGGGCAGATGAGAACAATTTGTTCCAACATCCAAGAAGGCAGCAGAAACTTGGTTAGACATTGAAGGAGCCAAAATTATCCACTGCATCCCCAAGTCATCACGAAGCATGTTGACTTTTGACCTGCCACTGGACTTCGGTGTCTCTGGAAGATAGTGAGGCTGATCATTTTGTGCAATTCTACCTCACTTAAATTCATTTTTTGCATGAGTCAAAGGACATCACTAGTGATATCATTTTTGGTCCTCCTCTAGTAGGAATGTCACACAGGAACAACAGCATAATCTCTTAGCCATTGAAGAAAAAAGTCTTGTAATTATCAAAGACTCTTATACGATCCTTATATATGCATAGGAGACAGTTGATTGGACAGACAAGAGCTTTTCAGGATTTTGTTTCTGAGTTAAATACATTGTTCTGTTTTTATAAGTAAACAAACAGTAAGCACAGTAGGATATTGTATTTTTTACCCCTTTCAATCAATTGTGTGCCTTCACATGAGATCTATTGTAGAAAATAGGCTGCAAAAGTTCAAATATTCCTTCTCATATTTTCACCAAGGACACTTTTGATACATCTGTTGACTCTGCTCATAAAATTTTACGGAGGTGGGAAAAGAGTTCCCATCAATAGTTGCTCAGGTCCTCTTGGTCACCTCTTCCAAATTTACTCTCATTGTTTAATACCTTTCCCTTTCAAGATATTTTAAGAATTTATCTCTCAGTGCTTTCAAAAAATGAATGCTGCTTAAGGTCAGATGAACTCTTTGGACTGATCTATTTCCCAGAAGGAGGATGGTCTAGACTAACTGTAGCTTATCATTCAGCCTTGCTTCATTTCCACTGGGGAAGCAATATGAAGGCAAAACACATTCCCTCATTAAAAAACCTGGAATTTATCACACACTTCCTATTAAAAAGTGAGGACCAAATCTAAATCCTGGAATGCCCTCATCCTTTTTCCACTTCCTGAAATCCTGCCCATATCTTAAGGAAGTAAGCTCAACTGCTACCCCTGATAAAACCGTCCTTTCCCCAGTTACAAGAGTGATCCTCTTCCCTTCCAGTCTCACAAAGAATGTGAATTGCACCTTTCTTGTGCACTCATTATATGTCATTCTGCATTATAATTAACTGTATTTGCTTCAACCTTTACTAGATTGTGAGTTCCATGAGGGATCAGACCTCTTTTGTTTCTCTTTGTACTGTCTTTAAAGGCTCATTAGTATCTGGTGTAGAGTAGATACTAAATAATGCTTAGGAGCAGGTTTGGGGATCATGGGATAATCAATGCAGAGCAGAAATGGAACTTAGAGGTCATTCAATCCAACCCCTTCATTTTACAAATGAGGAAACCTAGGCCCAGGGAGTTTAGGTGGCTTGCTTATGATTGCACAGTTAATATGAGGTGGGATTCAAACTCAGGTCTTCATGATTGCAAGTCTAGGACTCTATCCACACTCTCTCTCAAATTGTTGAAAGCTTTAAGGACTAAGTTTTGCTGAGTCATCAGAAATGTGTATAGAGAGTGCAAACGGGAATAGAAAGGAAGATACTGTCCTCCATCTTAACTTGTGTTAATCCTTAAGTAAGGATGGCTCTTAAGCTAAGCTCAAAGATATCAATATAACTTAGGAACTCACACTTAAAAATTCAAGGGGTATATGTGGAAATGGGGTGGGGAATAGAGAGAGAAACATAACTGGAAGATATAATCTCAATTGAAAGGGATCTCCAAACCCAAAAAGTCCAGGTTTGGAGTAGTAGTTAGAGCACTAGGCTAGTCATTAGGAAGACCTAGGTTCTAATCCTGTCACTAAAAGTGATTAGCCTTGTGACCATGGGCAAGTTAGTGCCTCTCCAAGTCAGTTTCCTCATCTGTAAGATAGGAATAGAAAAGGCATCTGTCAAAAAGAGTTGTGTTGACTTGTCAAAAGTCTATGAAATGGGCTTCCGGGTTAAGATGGCGGCAGAGTAAAAAGCAGCTCTTAACCTCTCCTGACCAAAACACACAAAACTCCTCAAAGGGACATAAAAACAAGTCCACACGAACGTAGGAACCCCACAACAGGGTGCAGCGTGGAAGGCACATGGAATCAGGGCACTTCCATGCTATAAAGGGGTGAAACAGCTCTCACTAAATCGTGGGCTGAGCAACCACCCCACCCCTACCCCCTCCACACACACCACCTATAGCACTGAAGCCAGTTAAAAAGAAATAGAGCAAGTTTGGGGCACCCATCGAGTCATTGGCAGCTCCAGGGCCTGTTCCTGAGAGCAGCAGGATTTGGGACCCGAAAAAGCCAAAGAACGCTCACGGACTCTGAGCGCGGGAACAGAGCACAGGAGCAGTGGAGGCGTGGGTGGAGGCAGACACAGCCAGGAGCTAAAGCTCTGAAACCCTGAGTGGGGAACAAGCATAGAAAGGTATATGACTGTGGAAGCAGCGCCCTGAGACTTGTAAAGGAACCTCCTGCAGAGGATCAAGCAAGGGGGTCCACCACAGGGCTTGACCTTGGAAAAACCCAGAACTCAGACCTCAGGAGCCAAAAGACCGCGGACAGACCCCGAGCGCGAGGATAAAGCTGAGAAGCTGCTGGGCTAATGATGGCTACCCAGACTCAGGAAGTTCAGAAGAGAAAGATAAACAACAAGAAAAAGAAGTCTTTAACACACAACAACTTTTACACAGAGAAAATCCAGACAACCGAGCAAACAGAGGAGGAGAACAAACAAGCATCCAGACCCACCTCAAATAAGGAAAATGGGTCACAAGCTATGGAAGAGTTCAAAACTGAGATTCTGAGGAAGATGGAAGAGATCTGGCAAGAAAATAACAGTTTAAAAGGTAGAATCTTGCAATTGGAAAGTGAGGCTCAGAAATCAAATGAACTGATAAGCAAATTGAAACAGATTGAAAAAGAAAACCAAAAGATCATAGCTGAAAACCAGTCCCTAAAGGCTAGAATTGAGCAATTAGAAGCTAATGATCTCTCAAGACAACAAGAACAAATAAAACAAAGTCAAAAGACTGAAAAAATAGAAGGAAACATGAAATATCTCAATGAGAGAGTGACAGACCAAGAAAACCGGTCTAGAAGAGACAATTTGAGAATAATTGGTCTTCCAGAAAAACCAGAAATTAATAGAAACCTGGACTCCGTACTAAAAGAAATTATTCAGCAAAATTGCCCTGAAGTCCTACAACAAGAGGGCAATATATTGAAAGGATTCATAGAACACGCACTACATTCGATCCAGAGAAGAAAACGGCCAGAAATATAATTGCCAAATTCAAGAGCTTTCAAGCAAAAGAAAAAAATCTTACAAGAAGCCAGAAAGAGACAATTCAAATATCAAGGAACACCAATCAGGATCACACAGGATCTGGCAGCCTCCACGCTAAAAGATCGTAAGGCCTGGAATACAATATTCAGAAAGGGCAAGAGACCTGGGCCTGCAACCACGGATCAACTACCCATCAAAATTGACTCTATATTTCCAGGGGAAAGTATGGGCATTCAACAAAATTGAAGAATTCCATGTATTTGCACAGAAAAGACCAGGGCTAAATGGAAAGTTTTATATCCAACCACAAAAATCAAGAGAAACATGAAAAGGTAAATAAGAAACAGAGGGGAAAGAAAGAAAACTTATAATTTTTAAATTTGCCTTTTTAAGGGCCTCAGTAAGATCTAATTATCTGTATTCCTATGTAGAGAAATGTTATGTATAATTCTCTGTAGTGAACTCTATTCACTATTATAGTATTCACTATTATAGTAATCAGAAGAATAATTCACAGGGTGAGGGTAGAACACTAAATAATCTAAGATGACATGGGGGATGGGAAAGAGGGGGTGAACAGCAGGGGACACCAAGAGAAACCTGAGTGAATAAGAAAAATAGGATATTCTATTACACACAAAGAGGGCATGGGAAGGAGAGGGGACAAATACTATTATAAGAAGGAGAGGAAGAGAGCATTAAGAGGTAATAATCAAACCTTACT
>NW_025349463.1:0-7028 GCF_016433145.1 Gracilinanus agilis
TATATATATATTTTATTTTATTTTTTTAATCTCCCAGCCCTCAAACTGGTATAGTGGAAAACTAATGCCATTCAGAGTTGGTAGAGCTGGGTTCAGAATTTGAGTTCTGCAAATCACATGCTATTACCAATTTGAAATTCTACGATCTAAATCTATAATATTACAAATATTCTCTAAATGTGGGTAGGACACTCGGTTACTCACTGGAAGAGATGGAAAATTCCATTCTTTCAAGTCTATTAGTGGGATACTACATATTAACAAGTTAAAAACTATATAAGAATTTGTATATTTTTTCAAGACTTTTTCTTTTTTTTTTCTCCCAAGAAGCGGTGAGAGGGAGAAAAAAATGCTTGTGAAATGAAAACAAAATTGAATTAAACTATATGTTCTTGCTAATCCTTCTTTTTTTTAACTTTAGCTGAAGCATAATAAATTCTACTCCAGCCCTTTACATTTACTCTGCTTGTGTCTCACTGTTTTCTTTGTGTTCTTAGTAGGCAGCATATTGTAGGATTCTGGCTTTTAATTCACTCTGTCATTCTTTTCCATTTTATGGGTGAATTAATCTCATTCCTGTTCACAGTTAAGATTACTAACTGCAATATTCTCTTTATTTCTTTTAATTAGATCAATTTTCACTTCTGTTTTTCTGAAATAATAATTGTAGAAATTTATTCTTCATAGAAAAAACATTTATAATGCCTATTTTTTATACAGTTTGTGTAATGAGACAGGAGTGAGAAATCCCACCATACACTGAAGGTTTAAAAATAGGAACAGTAAAAAATTGCTTTAAGTATGGGTCACATTTTAACACCCTCTGGAATGATAGAAAATGGTTTTATGAACAAGTATTTTTAGGAGAGCTTTAATTCTTTCAAAACATCCATATAAAAGACCACTTCCCAAGAGCTAGTAACAACTTCTTTAGGATAATCAGGGAAGATTGGGGGTTTGCATGGAAGACAGATGATTAAATTTTTAGAAAAAGGTTATTTATGTAATAAGTTTTCCCATCCATAATTATTGCCAGTTTGTCCTAGAAACCACTGGTGAATTTGGTCAGATCTCCTACTTATTACTGGATCATATTTGGCACATTAACATTTTAAAAGTATCTTTGTGCTATCTTGTAGCCAGATAGTCTTTCTTGTGAGCTCCTTGTTCCAACATTAGACAGAAAAATCCATGGTTGCCTCAAGCAAATATGATTTTAAGGCAATGAGACAGATTACACAAGCCAAACCCAACTGTCATCTCCCCTGAGGGTCTATAGCAATCAGTGTCCTTTTAGTTTAACTGCATTTTAAATGTTTTGCTCTTCCAATGTATTTCTGTTCCATATGATTCTTGATTTAAATAAAAAAAAAATTTTAAATTCCGTTTATATTTGAATTTTGTTTACAAATAGGCAGTTTCCTCACAACTTTGTTGACAAAATACTTTCATAATTAATTTCTTATAACACTTGAGATAAAGGTATATTAAAGTTCAAAAGATGATTTATTATAAACTCAACATTAAATATCATTACAATTAAATTCTCTTCACAAGCAACAACATTTAGATTGTTTTTGAGAACATTTTAAGTAGCAATTTCCCTTCTTTTTTAGCCTAAAAATCAGGAGATATGAAGAATATTGATTCTTCCACTGTGTGACTTAAAAGGGCAAACCAGTTGCCCTCTCAAAGACTATTTTCTCATCTTTAAAAGAACATGTGAATTCTGTGATTCTAGCAACATTAATTAAAGATTAAAAAGTCATGGCTTTCTGGGCATATATTTATTCAAAGATAATTATAAGTTTATAAACCCACACAAAGACCCAACTCTTCTTAACTCAGAGAAATTTAATCTATAGGAACAGATGATATCTCCAAGTGAAAGAGATATTATTAGTAAGAATTTCTTAATATTATTATTATCATTTTTAAACTCTTACCTTCTGACTTAGAATCAATACTGTATATTGGTTCCAAGGCAGAAGAGTGGTAAGGGCTAGGCAATGAGGGTTAAGTGACTTGCCCAGGGTCATGCAGCTGGGCTATGTCTGAGGCCAGATTTGAACCTAGATCTCCTGTCTTTAGGCCTGGCTCTTAATCCACTGAACCACCCTGATGCCCCCTTCTCTTAATAATATTAAGAGAATAAAAGGAATATCCAGGATAGATTCTTGGGGAATACTCCTGATTAGTGAGCATGACCAGGATGAAGATAAAGCAAAGGAGACTGATAAGGAGTGGTCAAACAGGGAGCAGAAACAGGCAGGGGGAGGTCATGTTATAAAAATCTAAAGAGAAGATAGTACTAAGGGGAAGAGGGTGATTGGCAGTATCAAAGTTTGTAGAATAGTCAAGAAGGATGAGAATTAAGAAAAAGTTAGTGGCTTTGGCAATTAAATTTTTCTATAACTTCAGAAAGAGCAGTTTCAGTTGAATGTTGAAATTGGAAGTTGGATTGTAGAGAGATAGGAGAGAAAGGAAAGTGGAGGCTCAGATTATAGATGACATTCTCAAGGAATTTAACTATAAACAGGGATAGAGATTAGAACTAAATCTATTAGTGATAGAGAAAGTGAGAATTTTTTGAGAATGGGGAAGACATAGATATGGTTGTAGGAAGTAGAAAATGGCCACTAAAGAGGAGAGATTGAAAATTAGTGAGAGTGGAGATGATTAAAGGGTCAATATGCTGCAGAAAGCAGGATTGAATGGAATCACTAATTCATGTAGAGAGGTTAGACAAAGAAGGATATAGTGGTGGAAGGCATTTAAGTATTGTGAGATGAGGAGGAGATAAGAGGTAGATTTTGGCAAGTAGATCTCAACTGATGGAGTAGGGTAAGGAAAGCTGTGGGAGATTTGAGGAGTAAATGAGTTTGGGAAATAAATAAGTTTGCCAGGGGAAAGAGTAAAAGATTAAAATAGAGAAAGTGAGTATGTTGTAGAGAATACCTACCTTAAGCAGTCAAGAATAGGATGAAGAGATAAAGAACTCATTCAAAAGGCTAGAGAAAAACCAGAGAGTATGTCTCTAAAGCTCGGAGGAAACAATATCCACATGAAAGAGATGGTTAAGAGTGGTGTGTGTTCCTGAATGGACAAGGGATATGTAGACTAGAAAAACATAAATTTGATTTGATGGTTTAGAAGGCTATTGTGTTCTGAGATATTTCAGTAGTGTGGTAAGATCAGAACACAGGCAGCTAGGTGAACTAGATGACTGTGGGAAAGTGTTATTAAAGTGTCGAGGTTCATGGGAAAACATTGCACCCAGTAACAGCAATATTGTATGATGATCAAATGTGAAAGACTTGGCTCCTCTTACAATGATCTGGGATAGTTCTGAAAGACTCATGACAAAAAATGCTCTCCTCCTCCAGAGAAGGAACTATTGGTGTCAGATGCAGATCAAAGCAAACTATCATTCACATTATTTGTGGTTTTATTTTTGGGCTTTGGTTTTATATAAGTATTCTCTTACAACATTGACCAACGTGGGAGTTTGTTTTGCAAAGAGTACATGTATAATCCAGATCAAATTGCTTACCATCTCTGAGAGGGGAAGGACAGGAGGAAGGGACACAGTTTGCATCTTAAATTTTGGGAAACATATGTTGAAAAGTGTTATTACATGTAATTGATAAAATAAAATATCTTTGATTAAAAAAATAAAGTGTTGAGATTCTTTGGATCATAAATCTAGAGTTGGAAGGGGTTTCAAAGGTCATCAAAGGGCTGCTTTCATTTTACAGATGGGTCTTAGAGAATCTCTTTTACCTTTAGATTCATGAATAGGGTTTTTAACCTAGGGTCCACTGATTGTTTTTTGAAATATTTTGATGACTATATTTCTATATAATTAGTTACTATTGTAATCCTATGCAATTTATTTATAAATTTTAAAACATTATTCATAGACTGCTCAAGAGGTCTAGGGAATTTAAAAAAAAGCTGACTCCTTATCCCAGGCTTTGATATAAAGTTTATTTATAGGCAAATGAGAAGGAACCATAATAATAATTTAGCCAAATTTAATTATTTAGCTAATTTTGTTTTAATAAGAATAATTTCCTCTGTACAAATCACATAAAAGCAAGAGAATAAATAAAAGAAAGATTCAAATGTATGAGTCTGTTAATAAAAGATTAAACCATTTTATGAGGGCAGTCTTCTAAAGCTTCAGGTTCTAAATAATAAAGGTAGCTTATTTTAGTTCAAAGCAAAAAGGGAAAGTAAAATGCACTTTGCTTGTAGGTGTTTGCATCACTCAAATTTAATCAGGTAGCCTCTGCATACTCTAGGCAATGTTTGAGTTTTTACTATTGAGCTTGCTTTTAGAGAGCCTCCAAAATCAGGACCACACTTGTTCATTCCTTCTCATTACTCTTCCCTTACTTCTTTCTATCCTGTGCAGAATTCATTCTCACTGTGATATTAATTATTTTGCTTACAATATTCCTTTTTGCTAGGAATGCTCCCCTTTTCCATTAATCCAATTTCTTTATCTCTTACAAGGCCGATTTCCTCAGTGAAGCCTGTTGACTTCTCTAACCTATGATAATCTTTTCTCTTTTTTATCTTCTGTAGCACTTTTACTCATAATTTGGCCCTTGGTTACAGACTTCTCCTCATATTGTTTTCTGATTATTTCAGCTATCCTATAAACCACTCAAGAGCAAGCCATGCACTTTTTAAAAATCCCTACCTTTCATCTTAGTGTTTATATATAATAGTTGTTGTTGGCTCAAAGGAGGAAGACTGATAAGGGCTAGGCAAAGGGAGTTAAGTGACTTTTCCAGGGTCACACAGCTAGGAAGTGTCTGTATTCATATTTGAACACAGATCCTCCCATCTGTAGGCTTGGCTCTCAATCACTGAACAACCTAACTGCCTCCAAGCTATGCATTTTCTGTTTCTTTTTTTTTTATCACTCTCCAAATTTCCTACCACCTTGGGAAATGCATGGTAAGTGATTAATATTTATTCATTTGATTTGATATTAGTACTATTGTACTATTGAACAAATTTCAGAAGAGCAGCATATCGGGATTATTTTACTCATTTCTAGATTCTAAGCTAAATAAATCAATGTAATTCTTTAAAAATATTTATGACTGTATTTTTTCTCATGTTGCCCAAATTTGTTTATGCCCTCTCCTCCAAAAACCCACTGCATACAACAAAGAATGCTTTTCTCTTTAAAGAAAAGAGAGAAAAATATCAGTAATACCAATCATCTAGGTTGCACAGTGGATAGATTCCTGGGTCTGAAGTCAGGAAAACATATTCCTGAGTTCATATTTGGCTTCAGACACTTACTAACTGTGTGACCCTGTCAAGTCACCACTGTTTCCTCAACTCAAATGAGATGGAGAAGAAAATGGCAAAACTACTCCAGTATCTGCCAAATGGGGTCATGAAGAGTTAGACATGATTGAAAACAACCGAACTGAAAAATACTGATCAATATATAATCCTCCTCAAACCTGACAACGTATGGAATGCTCCACACCCATAGACCACCCACTTCCAGTGAAGACAGCTTCATAGTGGACTAACATGACAAATTTTCAGAAAATGCTTAGTGCATTGAGATTACAATGGTATCTATAGACAACTCAACATTTAGACAGAAATAAGAAAATTCAATTGATTCTGGTAAATGCAAAAAAGGCATTGATCAGTAGAATTCAATTTTGAATCAAGATTGCTTTCTTTTCTTTTTTTACCTCTCTAAGTTTAGTTCATACTTTGTTCATTAAAACAATTGAATCTGATTTCATAGACTCTTCCATATCCCAGGCTTCTAGAACAGTCACCCAATTATCTCTTGGTGATTGGCAGTCAATGGGCAAGGTCCCTGTCTCAAGCTGTTTCCCTACTTCTTTTCTGTGTTTCTTCTGGTTAGAGGCATTCACTTTTAGCTTAAGGATTCATGGTTTCAGATTCTATTTTATGTTTGGGAGGAATTTTCTATCTCAGGATCACGAAAAATTCTATCTTGAAATCTTGTGGTCCTCTATAGGCAATTCACCATTTGAGCTATTTTCCATATTCAAAGTAGGCTATGGATACATGGTTAATTTTTTTAAAGTTTCTTTAAGATACCTAAGGAAATGGAAATACCAGAATGTCATATGGATCACCTTAGATAATAAGCTTCTGGGGAAAGTCAATGTCACATCTCAGAGCAAAAGAGACAGGACCAACTATGAACAAGATAAAGAAGAAAAAGACACAGCAAGAACATGCCATAGTAAATTAAAAACAACAACCTTTTATATTCAAATGGCAAATATGATGAGGAATAAAGAAGAGAGGACATTTTCTGGTTAAAGAAAAAAAAATTTAAATGTGACTAGAATAAAAAGGGAAGCTTGTGTGGAGGGAAAAAATCTTTTTATTATGTTTCTGATAAGGGTCTGGAATCCAAGATATATGGAACTATCAAAAATATGCAGGGCCAAGAGATATCCTTCACTGCTTAAGCAGACAAAGACTTATTTGTAAAGAGTTCTTAATAGAGGAATTGCAAAGTACTAACAATGACAGGAAAGGTTCCAAATCATGTAAGAACAAAGCCGCAATTTCACCTCTTTTCCAACAAACTGACAGATGACTGGAAGTTACTGAGTGAAGATAGGTTGTAAAACAATACAGGCAAACTCCCTCCAGTTTCTACCTGCTATAGTAGTATACCCTGGCTATACAGCAAAATAGTGTATTATGGAAGAATTTGTAATCAGGAGAGAGCTGGCTTCAAAACATGTTTGTGACAGCTAGTAACTATGTGCAAACATGGATGAGTCATTTATTATTATTAAATCTAATAATAAATATTAAATGATAATATAAAATAACAAAACTTTAAATTTACTCATTTAATAACATATATTTAATAATCTAAACTATTTTAAATTATACAAAATTAAAATAAAATATATTAATAATAATTATTTAATCACAGCATATTATATAACATATATAAACATATAATTATGTAAAATCACATATAAATATAT
>NW_025349464.1:0-2626 GCF_016433145.1 Gracilinanus agilis
TCCCTCCTCCGCGGCAGTCCTCGTCACCGTCACCGAGGGGATCCCCGGGCGGCCCGGCTACGGCTCCACTCGTCCAGGCTAGCGCCTGGCGGCCGTGGGGAGCCGCGAATGCTCGGCCCGGCGCCCCATGCCGCCCTCCCCCCCCGACCCGGGGGCACGTCTGACCCAGGCCCGCCCCGCAGTGCCCGCGACCCTCTCTCGGCCAAATGCCCCCGCGCAAGGGTCGGCTCTCGGAGGGGGGCGGGGAGGAGATTTCAGTAGAAAGGGTTCGCCCGTCACCTCTCCGAGCCCCCCGTGGAGCTCTTTTCGCTCGCTCCCGCCCACCGGCGCACCCCCCCGCCCGAGCCCGCCAGCTGCCTCTTCCTCCTCCTCCTCCTCCTCCTCCTCCTCCTCCTCTTTTTCCCTCCTCCTCCCACACCCGAGACTCCAGCAACTGGGAAAAGCAGCGCGCGCGGCCGCGGCCTCCAGAGCGAGCACGCGTGCAGGAGAGAAGGCGAGAGAAATCGCGCGCGCGCGGAAGCGCGCACAGGAGGCCTCGCCTGCTGTTGTCCGGGGAACGCACGTGGAATACGTAGAGCGCGAGAGAGACTAGCAAAGGCCGAGGGGCGCCACAGGCGGGAGGGGTCTAATAGAGGTGGAAGCATCGAGGGCGGCGCTGAGGTTTGGGGGAGACGGCTGTTAAGGGCGTTGTGGCTTTGGGGGAAACACGTAAAAATCCAGCTGCTGTTGCAGCAACAGCAGGAAAAGCGATTCTTTGGGAGGTAGGCAGTGGTTTCACTCCTGTGCAAAGATGAGGGATCTCTGCTTTTTCCTTGATTCTCGCTGTTCTGCTTGTTAGAACACTTTGTCACTTTGCGAGGGGGAAAAAAAAACTGGCAGTGCTGCAAGTTGGGACGATTCCAGTCTTTCCATCTTGTATTATATTAGGGTGTTGGGTATCAGCCCTTCTTCCTTATTACTCGTAGTGGGGCCCTAGAAGTCCCTACAATTGGCTTCATGCCCAGTAGGGATCAGATGATTGAAACTGGCCAATATGAGAGATAAAGAGAAGGGGCATCTAGGGAGGAGAAATGGGTTAGAAAGCTCTGAAGAGTTTAAATTGAGTAAAAGGAAGTGGGGAGTGGAGGGGAACAATTAACTCCCCTTCCTCCCAACTTTGGAGGAATTTCCCTGTTTCTTCCTCCTCTCATCACATCCCTTACTTAGCATTTCTGCAAAACTTTGACCTTCCAGAAGTATCACATCTTTACAACATGATATAGTAAAATTAAGATTACAAGATTCTCCGTTTCATTTTTTCCTTTTACTTATGTATGTATTTCAATGACTTACACAAATATTATGACTGAAAAAACATTATGTTTAGTCCCCATGTTTGCCTTTAACCTTCAGGCTAGCCAATGCCAAAACATTGCATCATCTAATATTACTGCAGTGGTTTGGGAGTTGCTAAAGAACATTACCAATTTTTCATCTCACCAGTCGCCTCTACATCTTAGATTATTAATTGGTCATTTCACTGCTAAAAACAACAGCAATACAAATATAAAACATGGCCTTGCCCATGGCATTTTAATATCACTCACTCAGCATTTCATTGGTGTCAAGGAGACAGCATTTCAACCTTGTCTCTGGGAGAGAAATTGTATGGGGGAAATTTACAAGAATCCTACCTAGTTGAGAGTGTCAGTGGAGTCAGGTTTTTGAGATCAGGAAACTTGAAATTTTCCATCATGGAACAACCAGGCAAGAAGAGATTGTGACTAGAGGGAGACGATGAATGGAGGACACCTCAAATGGATGCATCACTGCCCTCTACTGGTATCCGTTAGATGCACTCCAGGATCTCCAGGAGCCTAGCTGTGGTAACTTGGAAGTCCTTGAGAAATAAGTAGCAAAATAAAGCGTGGGAAGGGTTTCATAGTTATTCTCCAGTCTACAAGCTTTTTATTGACAGTGGTCAAAAGGTGGGACTACTACCAAACTTTTTGCATTTACAGCAACCTATGTGCTATGAATTACAATACATTTTTGTGGCAAAGCACTATCTATGCAAGTGAAGAAAGCTGTGGATTTTGTACTTCCATTGGTAGAACTGAGTTAGTACTAAACTCTAATATTATCATAATGATAGGATTAAATCCTATTTAGCCAAATTATTCCACCAAAGTCCCTGAGCTCTTGACCACTTCCAATCCAGGATATAGCATACAGCAATTTTGAAATTTAATTCTAGATGAAAATAACTAGCATCCAGATAGCATCTCCAATATTTTTGTGTTGTTCTTGTTCAGTTGTTTTTCAGTTATGTCCAACTCTTCTTGATCCCATTTAGGGTTTTCTTGGCAAAGATACGGGAGTGGTTTACCATTTCCTTCTCCAGCTCATTTTACAGATGAGGAAACTGAGGCAAACAGGGTTAAGTGACTTGCCTAGGATCATATAACTAGAAAGTGTTTGGGTCCAAATTTGAATTCAAAAAGATTAGTCTTCATGACTCCAGGCCCAGCAGTCTATCCACTATGCCACCTAGCTGCCCTATATTTGTAATGACTGAAATTCAAATAATGAAAAGTATTAGTGGAAATGAGTCATAATATAAAAGGTCTATTTGCATAGATGAATA
>NW_025349465.1:0-4131 GCF_016433145.1 Gracilinanus agilis
AGGGAGAAGAAGAGAGGGAGAGAGCAGGGAGAGAGAGAGAAAAGGTGAGAGAGTGAGAAGGAAAGAGGGAGAAAAAGGAGAGAGTGGGGAGAGAGTGAGAAGAGAGGGAGAGAGTGAGGAAACAGAGGGAGAGAGAGGGAGAAGGAGGGAGAGGGAGAGAGGGAGGAGAGAAGGAGAAAGAGAAGGAGAGAGGGGGAGGAAAGAGAGGAAAAGAGAAAGGAGAGTGAGAAAGGAGAGAGAGAAGAGAAGGAGAAGAAGAGAGAAAGTAATGGGGAATAGGTAGGGAAAGAATCCTCAACAATAGCCTTAAATTGTTAAGTTCAAATGGTAGATGAGGCAAGTAGAATGCCAGGGTTTCCCATTTAGTTGGAGAGGTATGCAGACAGAAACCACCTAACATCATTAAGTGGTTCCACCACAATATGACTTTAGATGAAATAACATTACACAGGATAGGTAGAACAAGAACAGGAAGCATATTATAAATGGGAGATCAGTGCCTGATATCAGGCTTTGACATTCAAGCTTCTATCTTTTTCCTCAGCTGAAAAATGAGGGGAACTTTGAGATTAGAATAGTGGTTTCCAAAGTGGAGGTACATGTGCCGGGAGACGTACAAAATGATCCATTGGAGTCCATGAAGAATATTTTAGGACATAGAACAGCACCACTGTGTAGGAGCTCACAGCTTGCTGCTGCCTCTCCACTTCCCTTTGCCTGCTCTCATTGCCAGTCATGCCTCCTTCCTGGGTAGGGAAGCATACAGGTGGGCAAGCAGTGAGTTCTTCTCTACCTGTCTGCTTAATGCCCTGCTGGCCTGGGGTGGGAAAAAATTCACTGCAAGGTGAGTTATTTTTTGCCCACCAGGGCTCTTCACTTTCCCTCAAGCCCCAGGAAAGCATGAAAGGCCAAGCCATAAGGAAAGGCAGAGCTATGACAACAATCAGCAGATGCAAGCAAGAAGGGAAAAGTAGAGACAAGCTTGTACCAGCGATGAGTTTGGGACTCAGAGGTAGCCAATATAGACTCTTTCAGATGAGAAACCTAGCTCGGAAGACCCTTCCCAACCCCAACCATCACCAGGAACCCAGGGTCCACCAACATCTCCCCCAAACCCCAGCAATGGTCACCTTTGGGACTTCAAACGTGGACTCCAGAGACCACATCCCTCTTTCATTTAGGAGGAAAGAAAGTTAATAACTGTAGTTCAACAAAACCCTTTGCATAATGAAAGGATAAGACCGAAGAATGAATATCATCATATAATTAGCACAATTAACAAAGCGCTTTCTTCTATTTGGATCTGTTTCTTTGGGAGATTTCTTTTTTTCCTGCTATGACATCCATTAAAACCAAGGATTAGAATAAACTAAACTTAGAAGCAGATCTTTGAATCACTGCATCACAAAGTGCTAAACCAAAAAAAAAAAAAAAAAAATTTAAGCATATTTATTCACCGTGCTCTACTAAAAACAAAAAGGGGCTTTGTACCATTAATAAATAAAAATTATTTTTAAAATAGCACTTATCTACCTCCATTCTTTTTAAATATCTATTTTGCATATTTTCAGAATGCATGATAATATATTAGTGTAGTAGTACATGCATATAATTAAGAAATAAATCCGCATATTTTGTGATATATACTCAGGAACTTTTTATTGATTGGTAATCAAAAGAAAATTTAAGACTACTGGGAAGAAAAAAATAGAATTCAATATGTCCCCATGGCATCCTTAGTGTGGGAACTCCTTCCATGGAGAAGTCTCATCACAACAAGAATAGCTTTTTTTTTTAACCCTTACCTTCCGTTTTAGAATCTTACTAAGTATCAGTTCCAAGGTAGAAGAGTGGTAAGGTTTAGGCAAATGGGATTAAGTGCCCAGCTCAGGGTCACACAGCTAGCAAAAATCTGAGGTCAAATTCGAACCCAGGACTTCCCATCTCTAAGATTGGCTCTCTATACACTAAGCTACGTAGCTGCCCCCCAGAATAGATTTTGACAGTTGTCTGAGGCTCAGCTGGGGTCAGTGACTTTCTTCCCAACTTCAAGTCCGGTATTCCATCCACTCTTCCATGTTACCCCTATCTAACACCTCAGATTACATTATAGCCAACCTCGCCCAGAAGTCACACAAGCACGTTTGTGGCAGAGCCAAGATGAGAACTCAGATCTCCTGATTTCCAGCCCGGGGCTCTTTCCACTCCACTATAGAGATAATGTGAATATGAAATGAGATAATAGACGTGAAAACACTTTGATAAATAACAAGCCAAATTCAAAGATCTACTGATTAAGTAGCAGAATGGCAGAAACCTTAGGAGGGAAGGGTTTGCTGGGGGAGGAGGAGGTCATTCGGCTGTCACCCTACCCCTTCCCATCAGGGGCAGCAAATGGAAAATATTTTCCCTTTCCATGTGTCTTCTCTGGCAATACTGCTGCAGGGTCCGAAGGACAGGGCTTGGGCTACTGTCCTGAGATTTGTAAGTGGGAGTCAGTCATGAAAGGCTCCCACTCCAGCCCATATTCTTTCCTGAGGTATATATTTCCCTTCCCCGCCCCCCCCCCCACTCTGGGAGACCATATTCCCAACCACCAAATCTTGTCCTCTTATCTGTCAAATGGAAAAGGAAATGAGTGCCTCAGTCTCTAAAAGCTCACACAGAATAAAACCTAGCAGAAACTCAACTCCCTGGGGCCTCCTCCCATCTGTTGGTCAGTCATTTCAGCCATGTCCAATTCTTTATGACCTCATTTGGGGTTACTTATTGTCACAAGTGGGTAACTCATCTCCCCTCCCCACTAAGGGAAATGGGAATGACCTCATCTCAGGTAGGTAGAGTTTTGACTATAGAATGGACTAGAGCTAATTTTATTTACACACTTGACAAAGTTAGTGGAGAGGTTTGCCATTTCCTTCTCCAGCTCATTTGACAGAAGAGGAAACCAAGATAAACAGGGTGAAGTGACTTGCCCAGGGTCACACAACTAGTAAGTGTCTGAGGCTGGATTTGACCTCAGGAAGAAGAGTCCAGGTGACTCCAGGCCTGGTACTATATATCCACTTTACCACCCAGCTGCCCAAAAAGTGTTTGGTGGTCTACATCAGTACTATTCATGGGATTTTCTTGGCAAAGACACTAGAGTGGTTTGCCATTCCCTTCTCCAGTTCATTTTATGGATGAGGAAAATTAACTTAAGACAACAATTCAAGAAAACATTCATTTTGACTACTTGCTCTGTGCTAGTGGTAATAACAGTGTTGGAATAAATCTAGTCCCTGCTCACAGTCTAGTAGGGGAAAGATTTGGATCATACCAAGATTATGATAATGAAACTTGGAAGTATATAAGAAAAGCAAAGGGGGCAGCTCAGTGGATTGAGAGCCAGACCTAGAGATGGGAAGTCCTAGGTTCAAATCTGGTCTCAGACACTTCCCAGCTGTGTGATCCTGGGCAAGTCACTTAACCCCCATTGCCTACCCTTACCACTCTTCTGGAAGGTAAGGGTTTATTAAAAAAAAATTTTTTTAAAAAAAGAAAAGCAAAAATCTAAGAGGCTGTATAAAGGTTAAGAAAGCTCATTAATATGAATTGGCCAGTTAAGGGCAGCTGGGTAGCTCAGCAGATGGAGAGCCAAGTCTGGATATAGGAAGTCCTGGATTCAAATCTGGCTTCAGACACTGCCAAGCTGTATGACCCTGGACAAGTCACTTAACCCCAATTGCCTAACTTTTCCCTTCCACTCTTTTGCCTTGGAACTGATGCTTAGAATCACTTCTAAGAGAGAATCACTTCTAAGTTAAGGATTTAATGGGTCAGCAATGGCTAGAAAAAACAGCTTAAGACAGGATTCTTGGGTCCTACTCTTGGTTGCATTCCCACTCCCACCTCCTATTGGCCTTTTGTACTTTGAGGATTTGTCCCATAATCCTTTGTCTTAATTCCCGCAATGGTGTCGAAAGGAAAAAGGTGTAGTGGGCAAATGCCATCAGAGGTCCTAGAGTAGACAGAACAAGCTGCAATGGCTGTGCCTACCTAGCTTGGCTCAAAAATGGATGGGTTTGGCCATTTCCTTGGAACTGTGGATAAGGAGGGAGCGGAATATATGTATTTCATATATATATATAT
>NW_025349466.1:0-3735 GCF_016433145.1 Gracilinanus agilis
CGCACCACCTAGCTGCCTTAGATAATTATTCTACGCAATACTAAATATTTGAACATGACTAAGTGTTTTCAAGTATTTAGGTTATAGAATTAGAGTTGGGAGGGGCATTAAAGGCTGTCTAGTCTAAGGTTCTTATTTTACAGATGGGGAAACTGAAGCACGGAGTGATTAATCCAATTTACCCAGGGAGTAAATGACAGAGGAGGGATTTGAACCCAGGTCTACTTAGTCCAAATCCATTTCCCCCTTTATGTATCATATATCGCACTGCCTCTCAAATACTTGGGCATTCTGTAACCTCCTCTTCCCATCCCTGGCTACTGACATTTGTCTCCCCTAGAAGCAGGGCAGCTGTCCGTCTGGGGGCACCTACAAGCTGTGCTCCTGCCCAGAGAAGATTCCTTCAGATGGCGCCTCTGCTCTGAGAGGGACCCCCTCAGTGGCTGTCGTCCGAAAGGGACCATCCAGAATGGAACTGATCATCAGTTTCTCAAAGAGCAGGAAAACACTTACAATTGAATATCCAGGAAAATCCTCTTGTCCTCTCCTACATGAATCTTCCAGATGCAATCCTCTCCCTCCGCGTAGGGCTCAGGCCAGTTTGGGGACAGCACAACGCCAGCCACCGCGGACAGCTCCCCGCCACACATGGCTGAAAGAGAAGGAGAGCCAGCTAGATGGACAGGCTCATGTGCTGGCTTGGGAAGCCTCTCCTTAGAGCCTGGGAAAACCAACTGGCTATTGTTGCTTGGCTCAAGAGGGACCAGGCATTTCAGAGAAACTGCCATCTCTCCTCTGAGTCGGGAGAAACATCAGGGACCTCCTATTCCAGAGCAGGCAACCTTCTCTAATAATATCCTGGGCAAATAGCCACCCAGCCCCTACTTGAATATTTTCAGTGACAAGGGGCTCACTACCTCTCAGGGCAGTTCATCTTGAATGGGAGCTCTAATGACCATGAGATGATCCCTTAATATTGAGCTCAATTGTCTCTTTCTAATCTCGGCTCATTTTGCCTTGTTTGGCCTGTGGGGCTAAGCAGGGCAAATCTCACTTTTTTTTTCTTCTCCCCTTTAGCAGAGCCCTGCATAAATGAGAGCCGCAGAGGGCATATTTGAGGTTACTTAGTCTACTCTTCAGTTTTTGACTGAGGAAATTGAGGCCCAGGAAGTTAAATGATTTGACTAAGATCTTTTTACCTTTCTCTGGTACTGTTTCCTTTTTCTTTAAAAACACCTTCAATTTCTTTTTCTTCTCCAACTGCTACTGCTAGTGTTTCTAGTACAATGTTAAATAATAGAGGTGATAACAGGCATCCTTGTTTCATTCCTGATCTTATTGGGAAGGCTTCTAATTTATCCCCATTGCATATGATGCTTGTTGGGGGTTTTAGGTATATACTGTTTATTATTTTTAGGAAAGGTCCTTCTATTCCTATACTTTTTTTTTAAACCCTTACCTTCTGTGTATTGGCTCCTAGGTGGAAGAGTGGTAAGGGTGGGCAATGGGGGTCAAGTGACTTGCCCAGGGTCACACAGCTGGGAAGTGTCTGAGGCTGGATTTGAACCTAGGACCTCCTGTCTCTAGGCCTGACTCTCGATCCACTGAGCTACCCAGCTGCCCCTATTCCTATACTTTCTAAAACAAAAACCCAGGGGTGGGCAGCTAGGTGGTTCAGTGGATCAAGAGTCAGGCCCAAAGATGTGAGGTCCTGGATTCAAATCTGACCTCAGACACTTCCCAGCTGTGTGACCCTGGGGAAGTCACTTTACCCCCATTGCCTAGCCCTTACCACTCTTCTGGCTTGGAACCAATATACAGTGTTGATTCCAAGATGGAAGGTAAGAGTTTAAAAAAACAAAACAAAACAAAAATCTCTTACCTTCTAACTTAAAATCAGGTCTAAGCTAGCTGCATTCAGAGGAAGAACTGTGGGAGGAGAAACACAGAGGAAAAGCAACTGCTTGAACACATGGGCTGATGGGGGTATTATTGGGGATGAAGACACTAAATGATAACTAGTGCAACTATCAATAATATGGAATTAGGCCTTGATCAATGATACATGGAAAACCTAGTGGAATTGTGGTCAGCTAAGGGGGGTTAGAGGGGTTTGGGGGAGAGGGAAAGAATGTGAAATATGTAACTATGGGAAAATATTCAAAATAAAAATAAAAATATAAAAAAACCAGTTCTAATTATTGATTCCAAAGCAGAAAGGTGGCAAGGGCTAGGCAATGGGAGGTAAATGACTTGCTCAGGGTCACATAGCTAGGAAGTATCTAAGGTCAGATTTGAACCCAGGACCTCCTGTCTCTAAATCTGGCTTTCCATCCACTGAGCCACCCATCTGACCCTTTTCATTTCCTTCTTTTTCCTGCATGACCTTGAGAAAGTCATCGAGCCAACCTTTCCAAGCCTCAGTTTCCTCATCTGTAAAAGGAAGAGATTAGATGAGTTGCCCTTTCTCATCCCTTCCAATTTAAAAGCTATGATCACTTTTCTGCCCAACAGCTGCCAGCCCTACACGGTCTCTAGTCCCCGTGACGTCCTGGACACCTTCTCCGCGCTAAGCCCTTCCTCTCCTCCATCCTCTCTACAATTTGTTTCCTGGAACTGAACCCGATGCTTGCTCCAAGCGGGCTCTGGCCGGGTTTCGGAGCTAACTTTGTGTTTACTTAGTGAATGTTCTCAGTGAGGTCCAGGCCGGAGCACCAATAAATTCCGCTCTGTTAAACTCGCACGTTTAATACGTGGATCAATCTTTCACGGGCAGCGATGGCTGTGATTTCACGCCAAGCTGCATCGGGCGAGGACGGCTGCCAAGAGCAGAAACCTGTTTCATTATTCTGTGTTTGAGTTATCCCGGCTCGGGCCGACACGCCAACTTTAAACAGGGGGAGCGACGAGGACGGAGAACTGGGAATGCCTTTGATTGCCTTATAGATGGGCGCTCTGTAAACTCAGCCTTTGGTATTAACAAGCCCATTACGGGGCATTAATAGCTTCTTGGCATCACTGGGGCTGTGGGGAGGATTGAATGAGGAGTCTGTGAAAGCTTTAGAAGGCATTAAAGGGGCTACAGGAATGTAAGGAGCACTATTATTGCTGTAAGCACTCGGATTATCATATGTCACAGACTCCTTAATCGCCGGTGAAAAGAACAAGAGCACCCGCAGCCCTAGCCAGGGCTGCTATTGATCTGTGGGAAAAATCACCGGACCTTTTGGAGCCTCAGTTTCTCCAGTTATAATACGATAGTGGAGGATGGTATTTGGCCCCAAAGAGACAAAGGCTAGGAAAGTGCTTTAGAAAAGCATAAAGGGTCAATGAACAAGTCATTGTGGGACCACGGGCAGGTCTCTCTCCCTTGACTGGTCCCTAGTTTCTTCCTCCATAAAATGAAGGGTTTAGAACAGATGATCTCTGATGTCCCTTGGACATTCTGGGATTCATGAGATCGTATGTTATGCAGAGGGATCATGACAGAATGAACTAAGGGCCAGGGTTCAACTTATTCCCTCTCTTTCATTTCCATTCCTCTCTTCTTTTTTCAAACAAAAAAAGAAAGGAGTAGAGGGGGAAAGATTGATGGAAGAAACCATTGAGTAAAAAAGGGAGAGAGGGAAGGAATAAGAGAGGGAGGAATTAAAAGAAGAGAGGAAAAAAGGAAGGGGAGATATTGAGAAAAGAAAGTAAGGGAACAGGGAAAAACTGAAAAAAGAAGAGAGTAAA
>NW_025349467.1:0-1921 GCF_016433145.1 Gracilinanus agilis
AGGGAGGGAGGAAGGAAGGAAGGGAGAAAAGAAGAAAGAAAGCTCTATCCTGGTACTATGTGTAATTGATTGACCTGACATGTCAACATAATTTGATGCATGTATGAGTAACTAAAAACTATTCTTAAAAGCTTTACAAAGCTCTAAATCAGAGCTTGCATGAATTTTCTTCCAAACAGCATGCTGAATCTTCTCAAAATAAACTGGACATATATATTTCTGCCAAGTAAGGAATGTTGAACCACTTAATAAGAAGGGAGAAAAATAACTGGAAAGTTTACATGGTGTGTAGTCCCAGATTTTCTATTTGATTTGTGTCACTTTCTTAAATATAAAACATCTGGATGACTCCCCTCCCCCCAAATATAATATAATCTCTCCAATGCCTCTGTCTCTCTCTCTCTCTTTCTCTCTCCCTCTCTCCCCTCCCCTCTCCCTTCTCTCTCTCCTCTTTTTCTCCTCTGTCTTTTCTTCTCTCTCTTCCCTTTCCCATTTCTATCCCTTTTTTCTGTCTGTTGCTTTCTATCTGACTCTCTTATCTCTCATACACTCATGCTCATACTTTTTTCCAACTGTCTGACTGTCTCCAAGTATATGATTCTTACCTTCTTCATCTATCCATTTACATCTCAATTTGGCATCCCCAAGACCTCCTTTTGTTTTCCTTTGGACATTGAAATTCAAGGGAGAGGAACATTTCATTTCCCCCCTTCCTATTCTTTTCCTTTCTTTTCCATTTTCTAAGTTGTAACTAGCAGTGGAGATAGCAGAGCTCAGTCTGTTGGATTCCCCCCCCCCCTTCACTGGAAAAGATATTCACTGAATTCCTCTCCCAGCTTCCAAGGATTGGTGAACTCATCTGCTCTCTGTCCCTGTTTGCATCCAATGCTCCATTATATTAGGTGTAGTTGTGTTTGCTGTTATGATTCTTGCTGATTTGGAACATACGATATTGTGGCTACACCACACTTTCTGTCATATCTCACTACTGTAACCTTGTGAGTGCAAGGCGCGATGCTCAGACCTGTCAGGATGGCTTACCCAGCTCATACGTTAGAGCCCCAGCCCACGCCGCCTGCAGAACGGGCGGCCCATTCCAAGCAGCATATTGAGTGTGTGATTTATTTGTTCTCAGGGCAGGTCAATTAATTATTTCACTGTGACGCAACCCTTAATTCTAAATGGAAAGAAAGGGAAAATGAATGGCCACATTCTCTGCCTGTCTGTGTTACCACTTACAATGAAAAAAAAAAAAAAAAGGAAAAAGAAAGCAAGCATTTCTCTTCAGACTATACAGGTGCTGCAATGTGAAACCTGAGTATTGTTTGGGGCTTAAATGGTTTCTCCAGCATGTTCTGGCGATGGGGGCTGGGGTGGCTTTGAAGTTATTGTAGCATCGCTTTTATGAATTGTTGGTTCTTGAGAAGGCATTAGAAGGCAAGGGGATGAAAAATAATAATCCTTACCATAAAATGGGACTTTTTTCCTAGGAGCAGAAGTGAGAGAAAATGGTTTTTAGAGGTTCCCAAAGTTGTCGTCTTTATCGGCTGTACTCTTGACTTTGACACCACACCTGCCTTCCCGATAAAATACCTTTCATGGGAAAAAAAGAATAATTTAACCTTCTAGTTAGAATTTAACCCGGAGGTCATCTAATCTAACCTATACATGAATAGAAAAGTCTTCTGAATATTCCCAATCATCATTTTTGGCTCAAAAATCCCATTCCAAAATAAATCTGTTTAGTTTGGTTATGCATGTGTGTTTGTGTTTCTATATCTGCAGAACAAAGTACAGAAACACATTGAAACTGACAAAAATTAAGTCCTACTATGTGCTTGTAGACACTCTGATAGGCTCCGGGGATCCAAATGCAAAAATTCTTGCCTAAAGGTGTGTATATATATATATATATATATAT
>NW_025349468.1:0-5482 GCF_016433145.1 Gracilinanus agilis
AGCCAAGCCCGGCTCCGGCCTTCGATAATCCCCAACCCCCCGCCCCCCCCTCGGCTCAGCCCTTCTCAAAGGGAACCCCCCGGGGCTGGCGCCCGCGGCCCCGGGAGCCTGGCCTGCCAGCCCACAGAGCGGGGGCCGGGCACTGGCGAGGCTGGCTTCCGAGGAGCCTCTGGTGCCCCCAGGCTCATCGCTCTTCTGTCCTAGGAAGTGTCACGGGTGGGGCCGAGTGCCCACGTCCTCAGTGCTTGGCACATAACGGGCACAGCTGCCAGGCTGGCACAGCAGGGCCGCCCGGGAACCCCTTATGGCTCTTGGGGTCACCTTGGCCTGTCCATCGCCCACCGGCCTACGGGGCTGCAGACCCCCCGGGAGCCGCTCGCTCTGACCCCTGGCAGGCGGGGGGGGGGGGGCGAAGACTTCAAAGAGTGGCAGCGGGGGATGGTGGTGAGTGGGACCGCAGAGATGCCCACAGGGCGCAGCGCCACGTGGGCATCTCAGATGGAGCCAGACGTGCCGCCTGCGTGTGCTGGTCACGGACGGGCCGCAGGGGGCACCGAGCTGGCATCGAATCCTGCACTGTGGGGGCAGAGCGGGGGCAGGGAAGGCAGCCGGCCGGGTCCAGGGGGGGAGTCTGAGATTTTATTGGAGAGCATTAAAAAGTGTGAAATACAAGCCGCTCGCCAAGTCCCGCCTGCCGCCCGGGCACGAGGCTCGGCGTCCCGTCGTCTCTGCGGCGGCAGGGCAGCCCCCGGGCAGGGCTAGCTGAGGAAGGCGGCGATGGTCACCATCTGCAGGACGCCCTCCAGGTTGTACAAGGCCAGCAGGACGGTGTTGAGGAAGACGTCGGCCCGCAGCACGTAGGTGGCCCACAGCAGGAAGTACACGGACAGGAGGGTGTTGACGATGGTGAGCGCGAGGCTGCTGCCCAGCAGGACCTCCTCCTCCACCAGGTTCCCCTTGCTCCCTGGGGGGCACAAAGACGCGGGGAGGGAGGCCCGGCGCGAGTGCGAGGCTTACGTAGAAACCCCCGGGAGGGCCCGGCCGGAGGGGCCGCCGGGAGGAGCCCAGTTACCTGGCGGCCTTCGCACCGACTCGTCTTTCAGGCTGAGCCTCTGAAGAAACTTGTTCATATTTAATGAGAGTGTAAAGCGAAGCCAGGGGAGCCCGAGCAAGGGCCCGAGGGGACAGCTCCGCGGCGGTCCCTCTCCCCTCCCCCCTCCCCCCGGCCCGGGCCCACACGCAGCCCACTTACCCACGTGGAGCCGCAGGACCTCCAGAAGGCCCAGCGCACAGAGGAGGCTCAGGTCCATGGTGAGGTAATTCGGAGGATAAACGAAGAAGTGTCCTGCGGGGACCGAGGGCCACACGTGGCTTAGCGGCAGAGGCCACGGGGCGCCCCCCTCCCCCCCAGACCACTTACTTTTGTAAAAGACCATCATGAGCAGGGAGGCCAGGAAGTAGACGGGGAAATAGAGTCCACTGAGATAGAACTGGATCTGCAGCGGCACAGAGGACAGCTGGGAGGTCATTAAGGAGCATCATCGAGCCGGGCCGGGCCGGGCCCCCATCCTCCCCGGGGCCCCCCCACTCTAATCTGCCCAGGAAGGGGACCGTGAAGCAAAGAGACACGAGCTGTGGCCTAAGCCACGAGGCTGCTGCGTGGGCGCCTGCTACTCCGGGTCGCCGACCGCTCGGGGCAGGGACAGGTCGCGCTCGCGGAGCCCACAGAGGAGAACCCTTTAGTGTTTCAGAAAGCAGGTGAGGTGGCGGAAATAAAAGGGGTCTGTCGCTGCCCTTTCCTGGCAGCTCGAAGGCCACGCGGGGAGCCCTCGGGCACTCGCCAGCTGGCTCTCTCCGTACCGGCAGGCCCCCACGACCCCAGTGGCTCAGACCCCCTTCCTGCAAAGCCCGGAGCGACGGGCACAGCTGACCCCCGATTTACAGACGAAGAGACTGAGGCGGGGTGGCTGAGACCAGCCATGAGGCCCCAGAGATGAGACTGTCTCCACCTGGAGAACGCCTGCCTTTACTCTTCCCATCCGAGTCCTCGGAGAAGCAAGGATCGGGAAGCTGGGAGGGGGCCCTTGGGTGCCCCAAGCCCTCCTTTCCAACCAGAACTGGCCCAGCTCAAAAGCTCAGGGTGCCCTCTGAGGTCCCGGGTCTGACGGGGGCCCCTCGTGGCTGCTCCCAGCCAGAGAAGGGGGCAAGCGGGAAGGATACGAGGGAGGTTCTTCCTGCAAGAAAAACAAGCCGGTTAGTTCAGGAGAGCCCTTGGCAGTGCTGGACACTCCACTAGCCCCCCCCCTCGGGTTTCTGCCACGTTCTGGGGCCAAAGACAGGGACCGCCAGCGTGCCTACAACGCAAGGAGCCCCCCACGTGGCTTCCTCGTCTCCTGCCCAATCTTTAAGCAAAGAGAAAGGGACGCTCGACCCCGGAAACCTCAGGAGGGGGTCGCGTGAGAGCGAGCAGGAGCCCGACCTGACTGCCCACCAGCTGGGGCCTGAGTGGGCACCAGGTGGAGCCGAGGACCAAAGGGTGGGTCCGTGCCTGGGCAGGCCGCGGGGGATCGTACACACTGGGCCTAACATTCCCCACGGCTCCTTTCCCCTCGGCCTTGGCTGACTCTGGGGAGGGCCCAGGATGCGAAAGGGCCGGGCTCGGTCCTTTGCTAGGAATTACTTGGCACTCGAGGCTCTGAAGTCCAAGGCAAGAGCCCAGAGACCCCAGTTCACAAACGAGGGAACTAAGGCCAAGAGGAGGAGGCCAACAACTTCTAACAGAGACAGGGCACGAGGCCAGACCTCGCGCAGGCTCCAGACGGGGTCTCATCCGATACAGCACACGGCCTCACTTTGATTCTCCAGCAGAAGGCCAGAGACGCCAACCACGTCCAAGGGGTCTCTGGACGAGGACTCGGGCACAATGACCCTTCGGTCTAGCACAAAATCTGGGCAATGCTTGCATTTCCACGGGAATGCCATTAACCCCCACTGCTTTGGGTCCCCAGCGTCCTGCACACGTTAGGCGTCTTCTTCATCTGGTAGTCCATCAGGACTGGGTTCGATTCTGGGGGCCAGCCAACAGGCACCGACAATGTGCCGGCCCCGTGATGACTACCGGAAATGGCCAGGTAGACGGAAGGAGCTCGCAGTGGAATGGGGGATCAATGAGAACCTGGGAAGGCCCTCGAACGAAGAGGGCTGGAGAAGGCTCCCTGGAGAACGTGGGATTTCAGTTGAGACTTAAAGGAAGCAGTCAGAAGTGCAGGAGGGAGAGCATTCGAGGTCCCGGGGATGGCCAGAGCCAAGAGATGGAAGGGCCTCTTGGTGGGAACAGCTGGTGTCACCAGTTTGGGGAGCGAGGTGTAAGAAAGGGAGGGAGAGGCTGGATTTTGGAGGCCTTGCAAGGCCGAATAGAATCTTGCATTTGATCCTGGAGGAAATAAGGAATCTACTGGAGTTGAGTAGGAGAGTAAGGGGTTGGATCCCTAAGGGAGAGCACTTTGGTGGGTGGATGGAGGATGGACTGGAGTGAGGAGAGACCCGAGGCAGGCCCACCCCCCGGAATTGCAACAGTCCAGGCCTGAGATCGATGAGGGCCTGTTCTAGGGGCAGGGCTGTATGGGAAGAGATCAAGGAGTTATCAGGGAGATGCTGGAAGAGTTGAAATCTACGAGAGATGCTGTACAGGGGAAATTGACAAGAGGTAGTACACAGAGGAAACTGATAAAAGATGCCGACAGGATGAAATTTAGGAGATGCTGGAGAAGGGAAATTGACAAAAAATGGTAGAGAAGTAAAAAGGACATGCTGCCCTGTGAAACGGACAAGAGATAAAGTAGAGACGAAACTGACGAGAGAGATTGCAGGGGTGAAAACCAAGAGAGATACATACGGCTGAAGGCACACTGACAAAGCTAACCGACTGCCTGGGCAACTGTGTGTGACTCAAGATGAGGATTTCTGTTTTGAACATGACGAGTTTAAGATAACTATCGGATAGCCAGTATGAGGTGTCCGAAAGGCAGCTGGAGTTGAGCTTGAAGGTCAGTGCGTGAACTCAATATAAAGTGAACCCACTTATTCCATTTGAAAACTGATCCTTGTTCCCTACCACACCCTTGGACTGGACATGCACGTGTGGCTATGTGGCACGGGGCTGACAGGAGATTTCTGAGTCTTCAGCATAGATATAATTAAATCCTTGGAAGCTGATGACATCACTAAGTGAAATAACAATAGCTCATATTTACACGTTACCTACTCTCTGCCAGGCCCTTGTACACTAAACTCTTCACAAATATTTACTCATTTGGTCCTCACAACAATCCTGGGAGGATCCTCCATTTTACAGTTGAGGAAAAGGGAGACAAACAGAAGTTAAGTGACTTGTCCAAGGTCATACAGCTAGCAAATATCTGAGGCTGGATTTGAAGTCAGGACCAGTGGCTCCATTCACTGTGCCACCCAGCAGTCTACAGGGTGGAGGGAGAAGAGCAGAGGGTGCGGGACAGACTCTAAGGGAGGGATCCCTGTAGTTAGGGGCCATGATCTGGAGGAGGATCTAGCACAGGAGTCAGAGGAGTGGTCAGAGGGGGGAGAGGAGCAGAGTGATCACTGCAGGCCAAGGAGAGTGAGGTCCCGGGTCACTCTGGAGAGAGCAGTTTTGGTGGAAGGATGAGGTCAGAAGGGGAGGCGCCTGGGACAGACCACTACAGGTCCGGGTCATGATCAGCAGTGAGAAGGAAGAGGAGGAAGGGCCAGAGGATGGATGAGGGCCTCTGAAGAAGTCTGGGCAGTGCAGGCCCCAGTAGGGGTCATTTGTGGGGAGGCTGAGCTGGTGACCAAGGTGGGATGGCATCATGGGGGGTGGGGGGTCCCTTCAGGGTATGTGCCAGTGGTTGGCCCCAGAGGGGCAGCAGGCAGTGCCACCTTGCCCCTCGGGCAGCCCCTCTTAATTCCAGGGCTGTCCTGGCTGTTGGCCTCATTCTCTCTATGGGTGGGGTGTGTGCCTGGGTGGTCCTGTTCTCCTCCATTAGGCTGTAAGCCGCAAGAGGGCAGGCAGGCCGGCCTTAACAAGTGCCGGCACTTCTTTCTCAGAATCCCGCTTTTAAATGAAAAATAAAATAAAATAAAATAAATGTGGGCATGGCGAAGGGTCATAGGGAGGGGCAGGGCCAGAATTCGAACCCAGGCCTCCCTGCAGGATCTCCGAAGGGAGCCAGCACTTACTGCGCAGGTGCCAAAGCCGCGGCTGCGCCCTCCTCCGGGGCTCAAGCGGTCGGCATTTACTGCGCAGGCGTCAAAGTTGGCTGGGTGAGCTTCGGCCTCCCACCCGCCGGGCCGCACAGACGCGAAATCTGTGGCTCGTCCCGGGCCCCCCGGCCACCCTCTCCACCCCCTGGCACTCTCCGCCGTTGCCATTGCCGCCGCCGCCGCCACCTCACCTCTCTGCGGGGCCGCCATCTTGCCCCCCCTCCCA
>NW_025349469.1:0-1869 GCF_016433145.1 Gracilinanus agilis
CAAAAGGTTTGTAAATCTTAATGTCCAGCTGTTCCAATGGCTTCAAGGCTCCACTCAGGGCAGGGCAGTTAACTCTCAGTCAGTTAACCCTCAGAGTTCTCAAGGAAACAGCAACCAACTTCCTGCTTCAGGCTTCAAATTCTCTCTTTATCCTGTGACCACATTCTTTTGGAACCCTCTTCTTGGCTTTACATCCAAGATTTATTTTCTTTGCACCTTGTATCCTTTTTGCAACTTCCCTTTATCTTTCCCATTTCTAATAACTCAGACAATCAGAATTTAAACTTCATCTCTCAAAGAACTGTGATGGTTCAAATGCACCCAAAGGAATCTGGGATGTTGGCCCAAAGAAGACACTTGTGCCTCTGTGTTTTACATTGTTGTTGGATGCTATCCTTTACAATGCAATTGTCCTATTATCCAAAATTGTCCTAGCACTTTCTTCTTGAGATCTTATTTCATCCAAATGCTCTTTTCCCCCTTCCCTGGCTGTATCAGGTAAGACAACCCTAAAGAGACCTCAATTGAAAATGCAAATTTAGCCAAACTTCATTTCCATATTTTTATACTTACTGGTTTTTTCCCTGAATATAATTATGTTGAAAATTTCCATGGGAAGGTCCATAAAATGATAGTTATGCCTCCAAACCGATTTCCCTTACAGACTATTTTAAAAAGCTCTATTACTTGGAAAACTCATACAGAAGCCCACAAATTCATAAATATAAAAAAGACATATAGGTTAATTTGAAAGGATATATAATTTGCACCCATCATTTGAGGAATGGAGTTAAAATATGGCCCCATATTACACATAGTTCTTGAAGTAAGCACCCACACTAATAAAGTCCACATTTTAATTTTAAGGCTAAAAATTCATCAGATGCTAAAGATGCTCTATTTCCTATTAGGCCAAATCTTTACATGTGTCCAAAATATGGGGAATATGTGAAGTTTTCTTGGATAATGTCAATGAGAGACAGTATAGTGTGGTGGAAAGAGACTGAGTTCCATCTCAAAAGGTTATAGAATCATGAATTGTTATCTGGAAAAGATATCAGTGGTCATCTGATTCAATACATCTCCTTCGTCTTTTTTTTTCAAACATTTATTAATATTCATTTTTAACATAGTTACATGATTCATGCTCCTCCTTCCCGCACTCCCCCCACCCATGGCCGATGCGCATTTCCACTAGTTTTGTCATGTGTCCTTGATCAAGACCAATTTCCAAATTGTAGGTAGTTGCATTGGTGTGGTAGCCTCGAGTCCACACCCTCAATCATGTCCATCCCGACTCATGTGTTCAAGCAGTTGTTTTTCTTATATGTTTCCTCTCTTGCAGTCCTTCCTTTGAATGTGGGTAGCGTCTTTACCATAAATCCCTCAGAATTGTCCTGGGTCATTGTATTGCTGCTGGTACAGAGGTCCATTACATTCAATTTTACCACAGTATATCAGTCTCTGTGACAATGTTCTTCTGGCTCTGCTCCTTTCGCTCTGCATCTGTTCCTGGAGGTCTCTCCAGTTCACCTGGAACTCCTCCAGTTTATTATTCCTTTTAGCACAATAGTATTCCATCACCCGCATATACCACAGTTTGTTCAGCCATTCCCCAATTGAAGGACTTACCCTCCTTTTCCAATTTGTTGCCACCACAAAAAGCGCAGCTATAAATATTTTCATACAAGTCTGTTTATCTATGATCTCTTTGGGGTACAAACCCAGCAATGGTATGGCTGGATCAAAGGGAAGGCATTCTTTTATAGCCCTTTGAGCATGATTCCAAATTGCCAGCCAGAATGGCTGGATCACTTCACAGCTCCACCAGCAATGCATTAATGTCCCAATTTTGCCACATCCCCTCCA
>NW_025349470.1:0-7011 GCF_016433145.1 Gracilinanus agilis
CTCTCCTCCTTCCCCCCCCCACCCCCCGTGCCTTACTAAGTATTGATTCTAAGACAGAAAAACAGTAAAGACTAGGGAGTGTCTGAGGCCAGATTTGAACCCAGATTCTCTGACTCCAGATACCTTTGTGCTACCCAGCTGTCCCTCGCTGAAATTTCCCTTAACTGAAAGTGATGGAGGCTAGTATGACAAGTTTTCTCCAAGAGCAACACCTGTGATTAGTGTCCACAAGTCTGGCTTGAGAGACACCAAAATGTGAATGTTAGTGTAATTCTCCCTCCATCCATTATCAATGCAACTCTGCCAATTCCATAGGCTGCTGCCATTAAAATGGGAGCTCTCAGGGCAGGGACCATGTTTCTGCCTGCCTGTCTCCACTGAGAGACCTATCCACTCTCTCTCCACTGAACCACCTAGTTGCCTCCATGCAACAAATTCTTAAAAAATGCTTATTGACCGACCAACATGGTTCAGACTTTGCTTCCACAAAATCAACCAATCAAGAAGCAAAGATGAGAAGATACGATATGCTCTTGTAGCATAATATTCAAGATATTTCCTCCACCATCAGGCCACCTTTGTTGTGGGGCCAATCTAAAAAATTGGCTTTTCTTTCCCAACCTGGACATGTGGGGAAGGGGGTGGGCAGGGATTTAAAATACAACAGAACTTCTTTTGGAAGGCGGAGCTTTCTGATGACTTTGGCCACCCTCCAGATGATCCCTATTCAATGAGAGTTAAAGCTGGACTGAACACAGGGTATGAAAGCAATTCTCAGCCCTGTCTATTTGTTTGGGCTCAATCCCTTGCCATTTTAAAAAGTACAATCAAAGTGCTATGGTAAGCAGGGGCAAGTAGCACAGGCCAATGAGAAATGTAAAAATGGGACTGTAAGCTGTGATTAGGGGCTCTAATGGGTGGTGAATCCTTTGGGTCACATGATAATGTCATCATTTATTATAAAACAAAGTGCCCAGCTCTTGGAGTAATAGAATTGATGACTACTGCGTTTTTAAATGTTTTGTTTGACCCGGTGAAACACAATCATTTCAAAAAGCAACAAAAAAGGAGAAGAAGAAGAAGAAAGAAGAAAGAAGAAAAGAAGAAAGAAGAAAAGAAGAAGAAGAAGAAGAAAAGAAGAAGAAGAAGAAGAAGGAGAAGAAAAGAAGGAAGAAGAAGAAGTAGTAGTAGTAGAAGTAGTAGAAGAAGAAGAAAGAAGAAAAAATGTTTTAAATTAATTCCAAATATTTTCATGCTAGCCCCAGTGTTTCTGAGGCACCTGGTCACTCAGCAAAGTGAGTCCATTGAAAAAAATCAGTCACCATGACTGACAAAACTGAAAGACCTAAGGGAAACATGAAAGTGTGAAAAACAGATGTACATAGGAGGGAGTTCCAGGGTCCAGGAAAAAGAAGAAATAGATTTTTGCAGGTCATGATTTATTTAATCAATCTTTGGTACAAGTCAATAATTTTTTTTTTAATCCAGAGGTTTTTTTTTTTTTTGGTGGAGTGAGGAGGTTATTGATCAATCCTAGGATCAGCGATTCAGACTTGGAAGGGATCTCACAGCCTATCTTGCTAAATTTTTTTTTATTTTTCTGATAGCTGATGTTTGCTATAACTTTTTACATGCATGTCTCATTTTTGCCTTACAACAATCTTGTAGTTAAGTGCTACAAGTATTCGTATCTCCATTTTGAAGGGAACAGATTCAGGTAAGTGAAGTGATATTTATGTAGTTAGAGGTGGGATTCCACACTGACCTTGCTCTTCCAAGTCCAAGGTAATTTACCTCCTACTACTTTATGATGTTCTAGGGTGGTCACTAGAGTCATGGACTTGCAATTAGGCAGACTTGAGGTCAAATCCTATCCCTTTCACCATAAGAAAGTGATTTAACTTTCTGAGCCCCAGTTTCCTTACTTGTAAAATGGATGTAATAATGGTAAGATCTTCCTCATTGGACTGTTGGAAGGCTCAAATGAAATAATCTGTGTAATGAGCTTTGAAAACTTTAAAGCATTAAATAAACATCAGTAAATTTATATGCACATATGCCCGCATATAATATACATGTGTATCAATGAAATATATGAATTCAGGAAGTATATATAATTTCCTTAAGACAATATGAGAACTTCCTCCATCAACAAAAATAGCAAGCAATCTTTAACTTATTAGGGAGGGGAATAAATATTTATGTAGCCCCTACTATGTGCCAGGCACTTTATATATATTACCTCCTGACCTCTAGTCTTCCATCTCCAATTATCCATTAGACATTTAGAACTCGATGTCCCACAGACAACTTAAACTCAACATGTGTAAAACCAAGCTCATTATATTTGCCCCCAAATCCTCTCCCCTCAAAAAATGTGAAGGATGGGGGCCTAACAGTACCAGATCTTAAACTGTACTATAAAGCAGTGATCATCAAACAATATGGTATTGGCTTAGAGACAGAAGGGTGGATCAGTGGAATAGAATAGGGGCAAACAACCTTAGAAATCTAGTGTTTGATAAACTCAAAGACTCCAACTTTTGGAATAAGAACACACTATTTGACAAAAACTACTGGGAAAATTGGAAAACAGTTTGGCAAAAATTAGGTTTAGATCAATATCTCATATCCTATACTAAAATAAGTTCAAAATGGGTATATGATTTAAACAGTGATATTATAAGTAAATTAGGTGAACATGGAATAGTATGCCTGTTAGATCTATAAGGAAGGAAAGAATTTAAGACCAAGCAAGAAATAGAGAATATTACAAGATATAAAGTGAGTACTTTTGATTATATTAAATTAGAAAGGTTTTGTATGAGCAAAACCTGTATTGGAAGGGAATTAGAAGGGAAGCAACAAACTGGGAAAAAATTTTATAACCAAATTCTCTGACAAAGGTCTAATTTCTCAAATATACAAAGAACTAAGTCAAATTTGTAAGAAATCAAATCATTCCACAATTGACAAATGGTTAAGGAATATGAATAGGCAGTTTTTAGATGAAGAAATCAAAACTATCAATAATAACATGAAAAAAGTTCTAAATCTCTCCTGATTAGAGAAATGCAAATCAAAACGACTTGGAGGTTCCACCTTATACCTAGCAGACTGGCCAATATGACAGTAAAGGAAAATAATAAATGTTGGAGGGGTTTTGGAAAGATTGGGGCACTAATGGATTGCTGGTGGAGTTGTGACTAGATCCAACCATTCTGGAAGGCAATTTGGAATTATGCCCAAAGGGCTTTAAAAGTATGCATGTCCTTTGATCCAGGATTACCACTACTAGGGGTGCATCCCAAAGATATAAAAAAAATAGGAAAGGTTCTGTTTGTCTGGAAATATTTATAGCTGCATTTTTCATGGTGGCAAAAAATTGGAAAAATGAGGGGATTTCCCTTGATTGGGGAATGACTGAACAAATTGTGGTATATGATGGTGATGGAATACTATTGTGCTTAAGAAACGATGAACTGTTTGATTTCTATAAGAACTGGAAAGATCTCCATGAACTGATATGGAATGAAATAAGCAGAACCAGGAGAACATTATATAAAGTAACTGAAATATTGTGGGATGATAAAATATGATTGACTTTGCTACTAAAAGCAATGGAATGATCCAGGACAATGCTGAGGGACTTTTGAGAAAAAAAAACTATCCACATCTGGAGAAAGAACTGTAGAAGTAGAAACACAGAAGAAAACATATGATTTATCATTTGTTTATATGGGTATATGGTTTGGGATTTTAGTTTTAAAAGATTATTCTATTATAAAAATTAATAACATGGAAATGGGATTTGAGTGATAATATATGTTTAACCCAGTGAAATTGCTTTTCAGCTCTGGGAGTGGGGAGGGAAGAGGTGAGGGAGAGAGCAAGAATCATATAACCATGGGAAAATTTTTTTAATTAAAAAAAGTAAAAATAAAACCCTCTCCCCTCTTCCCAATTTCCTCATTAATATATATCATCCTTCTAGGTGCCCAGACTCATAGACTAAGTCTCCCTCTACTAATCACTTCCCCTCATCCCCTATATCCCATCCGATGCCAAGTCCTGTTGTTTATACCTCCATAACATCTCTTGAATATGACTCCTCTTCTCTGACACTTCAGCTACCTTGGTGCAGGCTCTGATCCTTCACTACTGGACTACAGCAATAGCCTGTTGGTTGGTCTCTCTGCCTCAAGTTTCTCCTCACTTAAGTTCATCAATCATTCAGCTGCCCAAGTGACCTTTCTAAAATGTGGGTCCAACTATATTGTCTCCTCTCCTGCTTTCAATAAACTCTAGTGGCTCCTTGTTACCTCTCAGGTCACATTTTAGATCCCATGCTTGGGATTTCACAACTCAGCCCCTTCCCACCTGTCTGGTCTCATATCTTAATCCCTTCCACCTATTCTGTGACCCATTAACACTGACCTTCTTGGTAGTCCTCCAATACAGCACTCCATCTCCTGACTTCTAGTATTTTTACTGCCTATCCCCCAGGCCTGGAAGGTTCTCCCTCCTCATCTCTGGTCTCCTAGTTTCCTGTCCTGCCTTCTGCAAGAAGCCTTTCCCAATCTTCCTCTTAGAGCCTTCCCTCTGAGGCTACCCCCAACTTATCCTCTGTATATTTTATTTGTATACGTATATATTTCATGTTTCCCCCATTAGATTATGAGTTCCTAGAAAGTTGTTTTTTTGTCATTCTTTGTATACCCAGTGCTTCCTTAGCACAGTCCTTGGCACATAGTAAGTTCTTAAAAATGCTAAATGACTGACCAAATTAAAAGAAAAATATGGTGATGATGATGAACTGAGATCTCCTATGACTATAATTCAAGGAACAGGAACCAACAATCAATATGTTCATTGGCCAGGCCCTATGAATTCGTCAACAAGCTGTTGTTGGAGGCAGCTAGGTGATATAGTAAATATATAGTTGTTCTGGGTCTGGAGTCAGAAAGACGAGTTTAAATCTGGCCTCAGATACGTACTACCTGTTTGACCCTGGCCAAGTGCCTTAATCTCTGTCTCAGTTTCCTCAAATGGAAATTAATAATAGAACTTACCTCACAGAGTTGTGAAGATAAAATAGATAATTTGATAAAGTGCTTAGCACAGTGCCTGGTGCATGGTAGACACTAAATGCTTATTCCTTCCCTCATTGACCATATAGAGTCTCTAACTCTAGTCTTGAGGAACACCCCAGTTATATGGTTCTCAAATTCTGTTTTAAAGAAATGACTCCAAGTGGATCTTTTTCCCTCAACTTCTTCGACCTCCTAGGGTCTGCCATTTTGGTGGGTCATACGAAGTACTTCTAAGCAACATGAGTTTAATTGATCTTCTTCTTGTTCTGGATAGGTAGAGGAGGAACCAACATATTACAAAGGTCCTGATTTACTTCGAAGGAGATTTTTAGGCAGGTGAGTAGTTTTTTTTTAACCCTTGCTTTTTGTCTAAATAACACTTCTAAGAGAGAAAGGTAAGGGTTAGGCAAATGAAGTTACATGACTTGCCTAGGGTTACATAGCTAGGAAGTATCTGAGACCAGAATTGAACCCAGGTCTTCCCAACTCCCAGCCTGGAGCTCTATCCACTGAGTCACCTAGATGCCCCAGATTGGTAGTATTTTGATTTATTAAATGGAGAAATTTAGTCCTAAAGAAGGTAAGTAAAATTTCTAAGTTTTAGAATAGCAATAATATATAGGAAAGAATATTGGAGTTGAGAGTAAGAGGATAGGTTCAAAATCTAGCTCTTTGACTCTTTATGGTATGAGATCCTGGATTAGACATAACCAGTTTGGTGATAGGTTTGTCACTGGGAAACTATATCAATATATAAGTGCACGCATGCGTCTGTGTTTATGTGGTGGTGGAAGTAGACTATAGCAGTGGCATCAAACTCGGATAGAAATGGGACCCACTAAATCATACATAGGGCAGCCAGGTGGTACAGTGGATAAAGTGCCAGATCTGGAATCAGAAAGACTCATCTTCCTAAGTTCAAATCTGGCTTCTGATACTTCCTAGCTATATGACCCTTGGTAAATCACTTAACTCTGTCTGCCCTTATTTCCTCACCTGTAAAATGAGCTGGAGAAGGAAATGGTAAACCATTCCAGTGTCTTTGTCAAGAAAACCCCAAATGGGGTCATGAAGAGTCAGACATGACTGAAACAACTCAGCAACAACAAATCATACATAAGGATCCCTGTGGATGTTTATATATCATCTTAGAAAACCATAAATTAATATTATCTCTTTTGTTGTATTTAAAAAATTTTTTTTGAATATTTCCAGTTACATTTTATTCTGGTTTAGGCTGTACTCAGAAGGAGAGTACTGTGGACTTCATGTTTGACATTTCTGGCTTAGATGACTCCTAGAATTTCTCCCAGCTCTAAGGCAGAACCAACATTCACACCCAGGTCTTCTGATTTCCTTAAAGAGTGGATACCCTGACTTCACCAAGGAAGTACTATGGCTTGTCCCTAACTAACATGTTCTTCAAGTGATTTTTTTTCCATTGGTACTCATGGATTTACACTGTTCTATCCAGATTATTATGCCAAGTTGCCCTTGTGAACAATAATTTACATTTGATGATATCTAGCCTTATTGAGAATTAGGGGACTTAGCCTGTCACCAGGCAAAACAAAACAAGTGGTAGAACTGGGGGGGCAACTGATGAATTAAACTGAATTAAATTGAAACAAAGAAGATGGGAGGGTATAGGGTTTTTGGCAAAAGCTGAGAGGGAAACTTCCCCAAAAGGCAATTTGCTCCCACTTTTTTTAAATGATGCATTGAGAGCTTTTGGTGTATTCAAATTCTTTTTTTTTTTGCATCTTCTTATATAAGTATAAGAATTTAATGTTTTTAATCCTAATAAGATAGTCTATGTGTCTCAAGTGAATTGTTAACAATAAATATAGCTAGCATTATATGATGCTTCATATATATTTTCTCTTTTGATCCTTATAAAAACTTTGGCTCTCAACTA
>NW_025349471.1:0-5505 GCF_016433145.1 Gracilinanus agilis
AAGGAAGGAAGGAGGGAGGGAGGGAGGGAGGGAGAGAGAGAAAGAAAAAAGAAGAAAGAAAGAAAGAGAGAGAGAGAGAGAGAGAGAGAGAGAAAGAGAGAGAGAAAGCTACTAAAAGTCAAGGGTTTAAGAGCTCCAAATGAATTCAGTCAACAATAAAATAGAAAGTAAACTTGAATCCATCTGTTTTCAGCTCTTTAAATTACAATCAAATGAATTCTCCATGTCTGTCTTGAGGACTTTTTAAAAAATAGGATAAGGTGAGGTGGTATGGCATAGTGGATAGAAGGCTACCCTCTAGTTCAGGAAGCTCTGAGTTCCAGTTCTGCTTCTGGCACATACTTGTGTAACTTGTGGGACTGGCACCAACAGAGTGCATCTAAGCTGGCAAGGAGCCTAGAAAGCCTGTTTCAAGGGGAGTAGTGATGGCATGTAATGGAAGACCCCCAGGACAAGCATTGGACCATGTGTAGACATTCTGTAACTAGTTCCAGACTGCTAACCACATGACAAATGGCAGTCCCTTTAATTTGTTTCATAGCTGGAACTGAAGGTGCCTTCAAAAAGTCATGAAGCAGCAGAGCCCTTGGCCATTTTCTCTTTGGCTACTGTCTCCTGGTTTGACTCCTTTGTTGATGGCATCCAGTGAAAAATTATGCTTTTAAGGGAGAGGCATGGAAACTTCCAGCCGAGGCTGACACGTGCCTTCAGGAAATGGGCCACTGGCCCTTTGCCTCTGTACCTGTTCCTTCCTGTTTTAGGTAAAGATATTGGAGAGGCTGTACACTTGTGTTCTGAAGTCAGGAAAGGGGTTCCCTAGCTTTGGGGAGCTGAAGTTTGTTCTGGGTTTTAAAGCCAGCCCAGCACTGATAATGACCTGAGGAACAAGGAGTCACCTTCATCCATGACCTCCCTGGTGCACCTAAGGGATGGTGGGATAAGGACTCATCTGGGTGTGAATTTGGTGAGACTGAATTGCCATGTAAGGACTGAGGGAAGGCTGAGACCACTGTCCCCAGACACTGAAGGAGTAAAGGGCAGAATGTAGCCCCAACTCTGTCAAGAAATGTTTATGCTTTTGTTCTTGCTGTATCTTCAAAGTAACTGTCCTTTGATACTAACTGGTTAAATGAAATAGGGGTCTGCTCACTGGTGGCTAACAGTGAAGGAAAGCCAACCACTTGGAGCTCAAACCAATAGTATTGAAGGAGAGACCCTTCCCACTTCCTCTAGTTACCCCTAGACTTCTAGAGTACAGGAAGAGGAATAGTGTACAATAAGACTGAAAAGATGGGTTGGGGCGGGTTGTAAAGGGCTTTTAAAAGCAAAGCTGAGTTTGCATTGATCCTAAAGTCCATATATTGAATAGGGGATGAATGGTCTAATTTGCATTTTAGGAAAATAACTTTAGTGGCTATGTAGAGAATGGACTGGACTATGGAGACACTCTAGGCTGTTGCAATCATCTAGGTGAGAAGAGATGAGTCTGAACTAAGGTAGTGGCACTGTGGGTAGAAAGAAGGAATCAGAGAGGTCGGGAAAAATGAGAAATATTGACATGGCATAGTTCATTTCTATACTCTCAGAAGGTCTGGATTATAGGGCAGAAGAGTCACTTGTCACCCTGTAGTAGGGCTGGAGAGCTTGAAAGGATGACATAGCCTGCCCGGCTTGGAGATAGCGGCCCAGAGTATACTCAATACATTGGTAAACTGGCCCTGCAAAGTGACTTGGTCTCATGGGGCCCCAGATGACTCTCCAAATCTAAAAAATGCAGAGAAGGCTTTGATCTTCACTGGTAGAAGGAATTTCTGAACAGAAAATCCCTTACATCAACAAATCTAAGGTCAAAACCTCTCTCCTCCCCTGCCTCCCCAAATGGGATAAGGAGCAGGGACCAAGGCTTGTCTTTATTGAAAGGAAGAAATTATTACAATATTAAAAAAAAGTCCTTACCTTCTATCTTAGAATCAATATTGTGTATTGGTTCCAAGGCAGAAGAGCAGCGAGGGCTATGCAATTGTGGTTAAGTGACTTGCTTAGGCTCGTATAGCTAAGAAGTATCTGAGGCCAGATTTGAACCCAAGATCTCTTATCTTTAGACCAGCTTTTAATCCACTGAGACACTTAGTTGCCCCCAGCAATATTTTAATTTTATTTAATTTTCTTGTTTCTCATATTTTATTTTCCCAATTACATGTAATAATTTTCAACATACATTTCCCAGAATTACAAGATCCAAATTGTCTCCCTCCTTATCATCTCTCCCTCCTCCTGGAGACAGTAAGCAATTTGATCTGGGCTATACATGTATTTTGATGCAAAACATACTTCCATATTGGCTATTGTTATAAGAGGATACTCATACAAAACCAAAACTCCAAAATAAAAACACAAATAAACTAAAGTGAAAAATAATATGCTTTGATCTGCTTCTGACTCCCAACAGTTCTTTCTCTGGAGGTGGATAGTATTCATTGTCACAAGACAGGGATCAGCAACGTATGGCTCTCGAGCCATATCTGGCTCTTTTGAAGGCCAGATATGGCTCTTTCTGCAGGAGCCATAAAGTCCATTTTTTTCAGGCGCTGTTACAGGAGCGCACTGTGAGCACTGTATGGCTCTCACGAAATTACATTTTAAAAAATGTGGTATTTATGGCTCTCATGGCCAAAAAGGTTGCTGACCCCTGTCATAAGACCTTCAGAATTGTCCTGGATCATTATATTGCTGAGAGCAGCTAAGACCTTCACAATTGATCATCATATAATATTACTGTTACTGTGTACAATGTTCTCCTGGTTCTGCTTATTTCATTCCACATCAGTTCATGCAAATCTTCCCAAATTTTTCTGAAATCATCCTCTTCATCATTTCTTATAGCACAATAATATTTCATCAACATCATATACTATAATCTGTCCAGCCATTCCTCAGTTGATGAACATCCCCTTAATTTCCAATTCTTTGCCACCACAAAGAGCTGCTATAAATATTTTTGTGCAAACAGGTCTTTCTCCTTTTTTTTATCTCTTTGGGATACAGACCTAGTAGCCCCCACAGTATTTTTAAGAGATCCTATCTAAGAGGCAATGAGAAGTGCCAGGTGGCAGCCCTGATGACCTCCTTACAGTTATAGCTCTTTATTCACCTATGTGATGGAGAAGACTTTGCCGAGGGCCTTCTTACTCCCTCTAGCTGCCTTTGGGGGTGATATAGTACATGGATTCACTTCCTTCTTTAGGATCATTATAACCTTTTTCTAGCTCAGTAACCTGCTTCTCATTCAAAGGAAAACATCTTCTGGTTGCCATGGTGCTATCAGAGCCAGGATGCCCATTATTCCCATACCCAGATACAACTTTGAAGCCTTTGAACCTGACATTAGTACAAACCAGCTCTCCTACTCACTACCTACATGTTCTTAGGCAAGTCATATTTTACCTGGGCCTCCGCTTCCTTTGCTATTATAAAATCAAAGGGTCAGGCTAGATCGGCTGTGGTCAGCTATAACTTTATGACCATGAGAATTCCCCATCATTTCTCTCCTTCCAGGATTTTTAAGCCTCCCCCTTTTCAGTCTGAGAGATGAGATCTCTGGATTTCATTATAAAAGTGGGCTAGGATGTGGTTGCCTGGATTATTCAGCACAAAGAACCATTCTTCCTCTGGTTCTGTGTGTCTTGCATGAAATGAAGAAAGAGATTGGAGCAAATCTCTCTCAAGCATGACAGAATGCAATCCTATGTACATATTTACAGAGGAGTCTGGGGAAAAGACTTCTCCCAGAGAACCCAATGCTACACCATAAACATTGTCCTGTGTTTGCCTCTCCCTAAGTTCCTATTTCAAGGGCAGGAGTCCAGGAGGAGGGAGCATTCTAAGGGAAAAGATGCAGTGTAGAAAGGAAAGGAGCAGTTTTAGAAAAAGAGAGTGGCAGAGGAAGAATGAATGGAATATTGAGGAGTCTCATGAGTGAGCAGTATGTGTCAGGGAAGTACAGTCCTCAATCAATCACTCAATCTGCAAGCTTCACTCCTGATATGTTCTAGGCACTGTGCTAGGCAAATATAAAATGCAATGGATAAATCAATCCCTATTCTTAAAAATGTTCACATTCTAACTCGAAGGATTCAAGCATATATGGAAGAAACATGAACAGAATCACCATGACATAGTTGCTATGAGGTAGTTTGGGAATGAGGGCATCCACAGCTGAAAGGATCAGGAAAGGCTGCTTGGCTGAGCTGCATTTTATATTTTTAAAAGGGTGGGGTCTATGGAGTGAAAGTGAAGAGGGAGTTCATTCCAGGTGTGAGGTACAGCCGGTACAAAAGCAATGAGGTGGGAGATGGAGCATCATAGGAGGGGAACAGAAAGTCAACTTGACTGAATTGTAGAGGGAAAGAGGAGGGATAATGATTAATGAGGTTGAAGAGGTAGGTTGGAGTCAGTTAGGAAGGGCTTTAAAGGCAAAGCAGAGTTTGTATTTTATTCTGGAGGCAATAAAAAGCCACTGGTGTTTGTTGAGTAAGGGATAACAAGATCTGATTTGCACTTTAGGAAGATAACTTCAGTAGGTATGTACAGAATGGACTGGACTGCAGAAAAATTTGACTATTGAAATAATCTAGGGGAGAGTTAATAAGCACCTGAACTAAGGTAGGAGCAGCCTGAGGAAAGAGAAGGGGTCAGGGAAGTAGAAAAGCTGAGGAGAAGCACTGAAATGGCATAGTTCATTTCTACATCATTAGAAGGTCTGAGCTACAGAGCACAAGCTCTACATCCTGGGCCAAAGTCCCATCCGTCACCCCGAAGTGGGAGTCAGGGACCAGAATCTGCCGCAGACCCCATTCCCTTTGGGCGGGATGAAGGCTGGTGAGATTATTGAGCAGTGTCCATAAGCAAGTTCGCCCCATCCTCAGAGAGGAAGCTTCATATCCATTCCATATAGGAATTTGACTGGTGACTGAGGTCATACAAAAATGAATTAATGCACATGTGCTATATAGCCTTTGAGAAAACTATGGAGCCATGGTTTTGTGAAGTACATAAAATATTCTTTATTCTTTGTGTTGTAAAAGTTCTTAACAATATCCAAAGTCCTCTATAATCAGTCCCCACCCTCATCCTTCAATTACATCTCTGCATCCCTTCTCACTTATAGGTTCCCCCAGAAAACCTACCCCAGGTTCTAGGTACTCTGGAAGTCAGCCCCCACTTAAGGCTCTTGAGCCCCTACAAATGTACTTAACCTTTACCAGGCAGCTAAAAGATCTATTAGTTCAAACAAAAGATACTTCATCATGGCACGGCAAATAATGTGGCAAAGGAAGCTTTCATCCCCCGTCAAAAATCCATGAGCATTCTTTTTTCCCTAGTTGTTTTTTAATTAATTAATTTTATAAACATTTATAATTTGTTTTTCTCATTGCCCGCTCTATTAAACAAACAACAATGAAAGGAGAGAGAGAGAGAGAGAGAGAGAGAGAGAGAGAGAGAGAG
>NW_025349472.1:0-23100 GCF_016433145.1 Gracilinanus agilis
CCTAGGAGACACAGACTGGAGATACACGTTGAGACAGAGACACTGTCCGTATCGTTCTTTTGAATTATTTTAATCACCAAAATATATTTTAAGAAGATGTAGCACCTTTTCTTTTCCTCATCATACTTATTTTTCTTTCCATGTAACTAAATGAAAAATGACTGAATATATTCCAGTAATAAATGTCATATATCATTAAAAAAAAGACAGTCTTTTGACTTTGTCATATCATACCAAGTTGTTCCCCAAACTCTCAATTTAACACAAGACTAAGCTTCTTCACTTAGCTAGAGTCAGAGTCTGATCCCATATATGGTCTATGAAATCCTTTTTATGCTTTCATCTAGATTAGAGTATTCCATTCTTTTTAGGAAATTGAGTAGAGAATTCTTTTTTCATTGTTTTCTCCTCATTGATCACTGGCAATATTTCCCCCCTAGAATACACAGTACTTGCTACCTTCTCACAAACTCTTTAAAAAAATATTCTTACTGGATCAACTCTGATACTTGTGATGAGGAAGAATTTCAAATGACCTTTTCTCTTTGTCCTCCACAGAATCTCATACTTCACTCAGAGAGCACTTCCCATCCCCCTGATTCCACAAGGAAAAGCATTTCAGAGTAAGACATTTCTCCAAGTTTTACTCTTCACAACATGATTCTTACTTTAGACAGAAAGTGCCTTTGTCGTTATTCCATTGGGCTCTGAATGACTGAATGACTCCAGTGGTAGCTCTGACTCCCTTCAGAGTTCACATAAAGTTCTGGATAAATCCCTTCCTTGCTTCAGTTTCCTTCAATTAGTTGATGAAGGTTGTACTAGACAAATTCTGAGCTCTAAATATTGTGATTTTTGTTGACTTAGGGGTCAATAACATTCAATGTGTCCGTGGATTCACCCAGGAAGAGTGGAGCCTATTGGACCCTTCTCAGAAAGTGCTCTACCGGGAGGTCATGCTGGAGAATGTGCAGAATCTAGTCTCTGTGGATAAGGACCATTTCTTGTGTTAATTCTGGATCTGCCATTAAGAGAATGCCTTTATTCTAAGGCAAGTTTACAGGATTTTGAGCCTTTGTCAATGATTAAAAAAGCAGAAGTACTGATCTCTTCCCAGGGTTCTCCTTGTGCCTGCTTTTCATAAAAAAAAAGGCTTTGAATTATATTATGTGAAAGTGGGACTTCCCTTTCTTGCCCCTACAATTGTTTCTCCTCTGTTTTGGATAGCTTCAGGTGAAAACTTAAACAAGTGTTACAGATTTCTGTTCCTGAAGCTAATCTCAGAAGTCATCTAGTCCAGACTCTAATTAGGCCTGAATTTTGTGTGCAAATCCTCTATTTTATACCCAGGCTGCTTTTCCTTGAAGATGAGTATTGAAAGGAACCCTCTATTTGCCAAGGCAGCCCCTTTTCATTTGGCCTGGATCTGGTCTTTAGAAAGGATTTTTTGTTATTAATTATTAATGGGAGAGGTGAAGACAAAAAGGCGGCATAACAGAAGCAAAAGCTTTACCTGCCTTGATAATGTCATAGGAACCTTAAAATGTGCTTTTCAATGACTAGAGTCACAGAATTAACACGGGTAAGAGTGATGTGGTTCTTCTGAGGAAAGGAGGGAACTGGATTTAAAACTGCACACAGAGAAATGCAGATAATGCACCCCACCCCAACTACTGCTGTAGGTTCTGAACTTGATCACAGGCCAAATTTGAGACTTCAGGAACTTTCTTAAGCCTGCATTATTAGCTCCTCCCAAGCTAACCCCTTTGAATACAAAGTCTTGACACAAGACTGTAATAAGATCCCAAAGTCACTTGTCCAGTTGAAGCCTGTGGGAAAGCCTGTAGCCCCAGGGCAAAGTAGCTCCCAAATCTCTCAGCCCTGCAAGCCATCAGCAGTCTCTAGAGGTGACTAAATCAGCAACTTTGAGAGGACTCAGCCCACAGGCCATGGTACCACCTTGGAAGAAATGCAAATTGCAGAAAACCATAACTACAGCTGAGGGGAGCAGCAAGGAAAAAGTTTTAGAGAATGCCCCCTCTACCCTGAGAACTGAGATAGAAGTCAAAGTGGGGTGGGGGGAAGTCTGGAGAAATTAGCAAATAGCAAAAGAAACATCTACTCATAGAAATGTCTATGGAGGCAAAGAAGAAGAAGGCTCAGACTGAGGCAGGGATTGGGATACAAAAGCCTCCACCTGCAAAACTTCAAATAATAATGGGAATTGGTCTCAGATGTTGGAAGAGTTCAAAAAGGAATTTGAAAATCAAATAAGAGAAGTGGAAGGAAAATGGGGAAAAGAAATGAAAGTAATGCAAAAAGAAAATTAGTGCTGAGAAAGCAAAATTGGTCAAGTGGCAAAAGAAACACAAAAATCTGATGAAGAAAAGAGTTCCAGGAAAAGTAAAATGGACCAAATGGAAATGGAGAATCCAAAGGTCTTGGAAGAAAATCATTCTTTAAAAATTAGAATTGGGCATATAGAAGCTAATGACTTCTTGAGATATCAAGAAACAATAAAACAAAGTCAAAGGAACTTCAAAAATGTAAGAAAAAATGAAATGTCTCACTGAAAAGGAATTGACTTGGAAACTAGATCCAGGAAAGACAATCTAAGATTTATTAGACTATATTTTAAAAAGTCTAGATGTTATATTAGAAGAAATGGTCAAAGAAAACTGCCTTGACTTTTTTTCTTTGAATCATAGGTTAAAAGAGAAATCGAAAGAATCCACAGATCACCTCCTGCAATAAATTCCCAAATGACAATTCCCAGGAATATTATAGCCAAATTGAAGAAATCCCATGCTAAGGAGAAAGTACTGCACTGAGCCAGAAGGAAACAATTCAGATATCATGGAGACCCAGTGTTGATTACATAGGATTTGGGAGCTTCTTCATAAAGGGATCTAAGTGCTTTAAATATGATACTGTGGAGGGCAAGAAAAAGGGGTATACAACCATGAATCATCCACCCATCAAGACTGACTATATTCTTTCAGGGAGAAAAATCATTATTTAATGACAAAGGGGATGTCCAAGTATTCCTGATGAAAAGAGCAGAGCAAAACAGAAAGTTTGATGTCCCAGTACCAAATTCAAGAGAAGCATAAAAAGCTAAATAAGAAAGCGAATATTTACAGGACTCAATGAAGTCAAATTTTTTCTATGTCTAGTGGAAGGATGGTATTTGCAACTCTTAAAATTTTTTCTCCTTATAGTAGTTAGAAAAAGTATACATTTTAAGGGTTAAAAATTAAAGGTTGTACTAAATGTATAAAATTGTGGTAGTCAAAAATATATTACTCAAGTTAGGATGTTTATTTAGAAAAGGAGCAAGAGTGAAAGTAAGAAAATGAGAGAGAGTAGATAATTACTCCTGCCCATCTGAACCAAGCAGGGCTTCAGAGGCCCCAGCAAAGGGGACACAGAGGTAAATTTAAAAAGGATTCCCTCCCTGAGGTCTTCTCCAAAATGGAGGTCTCTCCTGAGGCCAGTTCTTCCAGAAATCCAGGAAAAGGAGTCAGCCTTTTCACTCACTCATGTGGTAATTCAAAGGGAGAGATTCAAGAATAGTCTCACCAAATTTCAGTCTCAAATCCATGAAGCAGATCCTTCACCAGACTTCAACTCGAACTCAAACTCTGAACTCCAAAAATCTGAACTTCACAGGAAGTTGCCACTGCTTTTAAAGACACTTCTTTGCATTACTTCCTGTGTATTACTTCCATTTTATGCTTGTGGCTTTAGCTTTGCTTAGGACTGCCAATGGGGCAATCAGCCATTTCTGATTTGTCACCCACCAAAGCACACATTTGTCACAGACTTCCCCATACATGAGGATAAGTAGAGTGTGTACGCTTCCAGTCATTAAATCTAAAAGTAGGCAAGGGGAGAGTTAATTCCATCTTCACAATATAGACAGAAGGCGTGATACTAAAGTGTTCAGGAAGAAGCAAAAAAAAGGAAGAAGTGAAACAGAGGATAACACAGAGAAACAAGAAGACAGAAATAAAATAGTATAAATTACATCAAATAAAGAGGGAAGAAAATCTATTACAGTGGTGAAGGCAATGAAGGTGGTGACAGACAATCAGTAAAACATTCTCATTGGGAATAACAGACTCATTGGGGTATGGAATCTTATCTGACTCTATAGAGCTATAGGAGAGTAAGAAATGTAGTGAGGGAGAAGAACAATATAAGGTAGGTGGAATAGGAGGAGTTATTAAAAGGCCTAAAGAGAAGTAGAAGGAGAATTAGAACAGTGATCTGGAAGTAGAACCCAAAGTCTTAACTCATACCTTGCCTTACAAAGGTACCCTGCCTTAGTTCAAATAGTATAGATCATAGATAGGAATTAGATTTAAGGGAATGGTAACGTGACCATCTGGTTGCAGCCAGTTCGGGGCTGACCAGGAGGAAGGATCTTGTAGATTGGGACTTTTAGGGTTTCCCTGATTACCTCTGTCCTCACCATCATCAAATACCTTGTTTCACCATAATAAAAAGTTCAATCAGATGAAAAGAAGTCATTGCAAGGGAAAGAGAGGGAAAAGGGTTCTGAGAGAGCTGCTCAGGTCAGACTCCATTCTGAGCAAGACCTGCTGCAGTGCAGGCTATACCCAAGGGGGAGGCTTTTGCTTGGGGAGGGTCTGTGCTTAGTCTGCCAGAGATTCCACTAACCTCACCAGGGAGAAGCCTTCCCTCAAACCATGAGTGCTGCCTCCCTTTTCTGATTAGTCATCATTTCAGAGAAATCCCCTCCATTGTCCAAGTAATAGTGGTATATAGAGAAGAGATCTGACAGACATATCTAGTTAAGTCTGTCATTCCCCTTATCATTTAAACCCCCTCAATTATACCATTATCACGCAGATTTTATTTACAAAGAGGATGAAAGAGTGAAAGTGGGAAATGTAGATAAAGAAACTGATTCTTAACAAGCCTACCAGCCATAAGAGCTTCTCAGGGGAAGTGAAGTCCAATTCAGCACCCCAGCAGGAGGCTTCCTCTGGTCTCAATCTCCCTGTAGAATCTTCAGCCAGAAGTCCACCAGCACAGCCTCTCTTACAGCTCAAGCCACTCACCTAACAAACTGACACAGGATCCAGGGAAAGAGTCTTCTCTTAAGCCAAGGCAGGAATCTCCGGAACCAATCACTCCAAATGGAGGGAAAGAATTTTCCAAGGCCTGGGTTGGTCTCTTCTCTTATGCTCCTTTTCCATATCATTCCTTGTCTCTCTCCCTTCTTCATAGAATCCAATTTCAGTCTTTCAATTTGCCTAGTCCTACCAATTAGAGTTTTTGACTAGTGAACTCTCTTACTTAAGTGTTAAGTAGGGGTACTTTGAGTTCTTGATTGATTGAGTTAAAGATAGCTGATGGATTTCATCAAAATAGACAAAGAGAGATCATTCTATCTTCACAAGTGGTAGGAAGGGAAATAATATGAGATGGGGAAATGGAGGAGGGGTGATTAAAAGGGAATTGTGTGGACAGACAGTGAAAGGAGAAAGTGTAGGATTAAAAGAGGAAAACAAGGTGAAGGGGAATACAGAGATGTAATCATAACTGCAGTTATAAATGAGATGAACTCACCCATAAGATGGAAGTAGATAGCAGAGTGGATTGAAAACATGAATCCTCTAAGATTTTTTTTACAAGAAATTTATTTGACATACTCAAGTAGACATAGAGAGAGTAAGGTAAATGGATTATTTCCATAACTATATGGGAACAAAATATTTTTTAAAGTATAAAACTAAAGCTCAAAGCCCCTCATTTTGCTTAGTCTAGCAAGTTATTCCTCATTACTCCTTCATTCTACCCTAAAATCCCAGACCAAATGATAGGAATGGAAAGTAAGGGAATAAGCATTTCAAAATACCTGCTCTTTGTCCTCTACTGGATAAATGGGTTCATAATTATCAATTTCACAACATACCTGTGAGTTTGATAGTCCTATTGCCCTCAGTTCATACTTGAGGCAAATGGAGATGAAATAACTTGCCCAGGGGCCCTCATGTATCATCTCTTTGATGTTGGATTATATTTGCTTTTCTGACGTCAACTTCTGATCTCTTACCCCTTCACTACCAACTGCCTTTAATTCCTAGATAATGGAGGTTGTACAGTATACCTATCCTTCTAGTACAAAAGGTAAATTAAGATGGCATTTTCTGATTGCAAATGGTTTCCATGATCCCTGCCCTCCTGCAAATGTCCAAACAGTGAGTACATCAGAAAACATTCTGTAGTCCTTACTTACACGCCCCCTTTTCTTTAAAATGACCATATTTTTTTATTTTTTCCTTCCTGATCCCTTCCTTCTTTCTTATACCCAAGGCTTCCGGTTCCTAGAAAAAATTTTATGTCCTATTTTCAGCAAGGGAAAGCACCATGGCTGCTAGAGCAAAAAGGCCCAAGGAGCTCCTGTCCAGGTAAATGAGTTGAAATCAGATGTATAAGGGTTGTTATCCCCAAATACTTTCATCTGTTGTGGTGAAGGGAGTGCTAGACATGGGGGCTGGCAGATCAATGCTGAATCATGCCGTTCATTTCCTGAGAAATGGATGATAGACTCAGTATAAAACATGAGACATAATTTATGGTAGATTGTAAAATTAGATGAATTTTTAGTGTCTGCCCTTAATGGCACACAATCTTTCCATCTGTAAAGAAAAGAAAACTTAATTTCCATTTCGAAAATTATAGCATAAGTGTTAAAAAGAGTAAAGTTGTTTCTCTGCTTAGCATACAAAATTTACCAAGACTGACCATGTGATTAGTGCATGCAAAATGATGAGAACAGACTATCTGGAAGGTTACATGAGATTGACAAAATTATAAGAATAATGGAATAATTTTTTAGGAAAGATAGAAAGGACAATGGAGAAAGATTGTGCAGTACTGTGGACAAAGCCTGCTCATGCACAGGATTTAAATTATAGTCTAGCTGCAAAGAAGTTGTTCAGGTCATTCTTTACTCATGACATGAGTTGCAAAGTATGAAGAGAATCTTGGGATTGCCTGTGTCACAGGTCCATTGTTAGGTTTCATTGTAAATGTATGTGAAAGTCTTTCTAAAATCATCCATCTTGCAGATATGGCCAAATGGTTTATCCCAGTGATAGGTAAACTTTTTAAGGAGGGGGCCAAAGGAAAGGAAATGCTCATCTATCAGTCTGTTTCTAAGGCAACTCTTTAGAAGTTTCATTGTATGGTATCCTACTCATTGTATTTGTCAGATTAGGAATAATGTCACAGGGCCGGATAGAACATTTCAAGGGGCCTGCATTAGGCCCACAGGCCATAGTTTGCCCATCACTAGTCTATCCAAAGAGTAGTCCTGTTTTTTCCAGTTTGAAAACTCTTTTTTGCCTGGGAAATTGAATAAAAATCAGTTTACTTTCTGCCATCAGTCTGCCATCAGAGGAAAAAACCTATATTGCTCTGTGCGTGTGTGTGTCCTCCTTCCTTCTGTGTTTATATCATTATTTGTTTTCCTTAGAGGCAGAATCTAATTTTGAAGTGAAGGAGATATCTACCAAGGTGAGCGTTTTTGTGGAAGAATCTGACTGCAAAAGGATACATGAATGAGGTTTCCCATGACTTCATTTTAAGAGAAATTTGTGGCTCTACTATCAAGGTAAATAAAAATCCAAAGAGTGACTGTGAATTTGATGAAACTGGAGAGAAATTCAGCCAATATTCAGTCCTGCCTCAGTATATGAAATTGACCCCAGGAAATGACTATTATCAGGATAGGGAATATAGAAAATGCTTTCTCGAAGAAGTAGGACTTGCTCAGTCACCTGAGAAACTAGAAATGGCCATGTATCAAGGTAATGTAGGAGGAATGGCCTTTGGCTGGAGTTCAGACCTCATTAGACATCCAAAAAGTAAATGTGTCAAGATGGTTTCTGTGAGTGATAAAGTTGGGAGACCTTTCATTCAGAACTCTCAGCTTGCTACACATCAGAGAATCCACACTAGAGAGAAATCTTATGAATATAAACAGTGTGGAAAGACTTTCATAGTGCCAATCTTGCTGCACATCAGAGAATCCAAAAAGGAGAAAAGCTTCATGAGTGTAAACAATGTAGAAAAGGTTTTACAGGGAGTGGCCACCTTGCTGCACATCATAGAATACACACTGGAAAGAAACCTTATGAATGTAAACACTGTGGAAAGGCTTTCACACAGAGAGGTAATCTTGTTGCACATCAGATCATCCACACTGGAGAGAAACCTTATGAATATAAACATTGTGGAAAGACTTTCACATTGAGGGCCTCTCTTGCTGCACATCAGAGAATCCACACTGGAATGAAACCTTATGAATATAAACAGTATGGAAAGGCTTTCACACTGAGGGTCTCTCTTGCTACACATCAGAGAATCCACACTGGAGAGAAACCTTATGAATGTAACACTTTGGAAAGGCTTTCACACTGAGGGCCTCTCTTGCTGCACATCATAGAATACATACTGGGAAGAAACCTTATGAATGTAAACAGTGTGGAAAGGCTTTCACTCAGAGAGGCCATCTTGCCAGACATCAGACAATCCACTCTGGAGAGAAACTTTATGAATGTAAACAGTGTGGAAAGGCTTACCCATGGAAGGCCTCTCTTGCTGCACATCAGAGAATCCACACTGGAGAGAAACCTTATAAATGTAAACACTGTGGAAAGACTTTCATAAGGAGGGACCATCTTGCTACACACCAGAGCATCCACACTGGAGAGAAACCTTATGAATGTAAACACTGTGGAAAGGCTTTCACATGGAGGGCGTCTCTTGCTGCACATCAGAGAATCCACACTGGAGAGAAACCTTATGAATGTAAACATTGTGGAACAGCTTTTATTCAGAGGGGCCATCTTGCCAGACATCAGAGAATCCACACTGGAGAGAAACCTTATGAGTGTAAACACTGTGGAAAGGCTTTCACACAGAGGGCCTCTCTTGCTGCACATCAGAGAATCCACACTGGAGAGAAACCTTATGAATGTAAACAGTGTGGAAAGGCTTTCATACAGAGGGGCCATCTTGCCAGACATCAGAGAATCCACATTAGAGAGAAACCTTATGAATGTAAACAGTGTGGAAAGGCTTTTGCACAGAAGGGCAGTCTTGCTGCACATCAGAATATCCACAGTGAGCTTCCACAGTGGAGAGAAACCTTATGAATATAAGCAATGTGCAAAGACTTTTACAAAGGGAATATCTTGCAAAGTATCAGACCATTCACCTTGAAGGGAAACCTTATGAATGCAAACAGTGTAGAAAGGATTTCACAATGAGGAGCAGTCTTGCCAGACGTCAGACAATCCACACTGCAGAGAAACCTTATGAATGCAAACAGTGTGGAAGGGCTTTCAAACTGAGGGACTCTCTTGCTGCACACCAGAGAATCCACACTGGCGAGAAACCATATGAATGTGAACAGTGTGGAAAGGCTTTTAAAGAGAAGGGATTTGTTGTTAGACATCAGAATATCCATACTGGAGAGAAACCTTATTGTATGGAATAAAATCATGCTTTATTCTCCATCATGCATTAATTAGTATTTGTAATTTTTGATTGGCAGCTTCCTATAGAAAATTAGTGAAAGTTTGGTGCCCATCTGAAATAGGGGAATGGGGAGGGGGGTGACAGGAATACTTGGTGTGACAGTTAAACACTTAACTTAGCCAGGAAAACTAATTAACTTTTTCTGAGTCCTTTGGGGTTATATTGAGACAGTAGGAAGTAACATTAAAGGATTTTAATAATAAAATAAGGTGAGGCAAGTGGGTAATGGGGCAAATTACTCTCAACTGCTATAGGAGGAAAGATACAGGGGTTTAGTTTTTCCAGGAAATCAGGGCAGGGAAGATAAAACTTACACTACACTATACTAGGCTAAATGCAAGCTTTACAGCGTTTTGGGGATCTCACTGCTTGTTCCAACAATGTTCTCAACTGTCCCAGGGTCCAGGGTGTTGGTACAGTCCACAAACTCCACTGGGTCACTACAAAAGGCTGTTACAGGCCTGGAGGTCCACCCTCCAAAGCTACTGATCCTATTTGTATGTTTCTATGATAGTATTTGTAGTTCCTCAAAATGCAGTCCAAGTGAGGTTTCTCCAGTGAGATCAAGGCACAAGCTCCTCCACCAGTGGCAAAAATTCCCAACTGTCCCAGAGTTCAAAAGCCCTGTGACCTTTCGGCCACATTTCAAAAGCCCTAGTTCATTCTAGTTCAGCTCAAGTTTGCATTTTCCAATATACTTTTCTAAATTTTTCACCTATTTGCCTTGATTTATTCCTTATTACACTTCAGAAGGGAGATACTAATTTCTCCTCATGAAAGTAGAGAAATCCCCCTCCCCAATAGCTTTTTATATATACATGAATATACACCTTCAATTCACTCTTCTCTAATGTGGCCAAAACCTTCCTTTTTTAAAAAAATTAGTGTGAATGAAGTGGTTGGATTCTGATTGTGTGAAGAAAATCTTGGAGTAGATTGGGTCACAAGGATAGAATGAAAGCAGAAAAAAGACAGCAATAGAGTCAAGAAATTAGGAGAACAGGGGTCAAGGCAGATGTCCCCTGCACTGCACCCTGGAGTGCCTCTCTGGGAGGCCTAGGTAAAATAGAAAGTCACAGTTAGCTCTTGAGACTTGATGTGTGAGCATTAGTGAGAGGGAATAAAGTTTGATAAACTGAGGCGAGAGCATTTCACTCTCTTCTCATTGGGTTTTGTTGCTTGCAAGACTTTTCTGTGAGCGTGGCTTGAGGTCCCTGATGGCGGAGACAGAGTAGTAAGCTAAATGGAGCAATCAGGAACATAACTTATCTATCTCTCCTAATTTCCCTTCTTTTCCAAGGCCCTAAGACATGAGGGGGCAACCACTAGGCCACTTCTCACCAGCCACCCAGGCATCCCCACTATGACCTTTTCTCCCCAGTACTACTCCTACTCCTGGGAGAACTTATTTTCTTGTTTAGAATCCCACAAGGCAGTGTACCCGACAACTACTAGTTAACAGTAAAAATGCAGGCAATTTCAAAATAAATAAGGTAAACTAAAATAAAGAAATTAAACATAATTGAAGAAAACAAAAATTTATAAAATTAAAGAAAATTAAATAAAACAAAATTAAACAAAATTAATAAAATAATAAATACACAAATTTAATTAATTTGGTACACAGATTCTGCAATCCATCATTTCAAAACTTATTGCCTTGCTTTGACTTTTTATTTAACCCTAACACCAAAACCCAGTTTTGTTGCCTTTTAAAATAAACTTAAAGGAAGTAGCGTCTACATTTTTTATTAAGTATTGGAAGTGGTTTGGAGTTCTTTCGTTATTTGATTTTGTACAGTTCACTGCTGGGCCTTAGGCTCAGTACCACATACCTGCTGCAGGGGCCATAACTCTGAAGCCCCCCTGCCAAATTGGGGTTTCTCTTCTGCTGCAGCAGCCATAGCAGGAGCCCCAAACAGATAGGGAAGAAAGACTTGGAGTTTTTCTGAATTTGAGAAACAAAAACAGTAGCTTCTGACCAGATTATCAACTAATAACCTCTCATTATGGGGAATATTACTACGAAGAAGTCAAGTCGTGTTCCTCAAGGTTTGCCATTGTATGAATTACTAAGTGGTTGGGATGAATCTTGATTTCCCAAGGAGCATTGGATGTCAAGGGAGGAAGCAAAGAGGCTGTGCGTAGCCTGGTCATTGAAGTCTTTTACCTGGCCCCACTTTGACTCTTTTAACTTTAAATTCTGAAAGAACTTAAGCCAGTTATTGGCAGCAAGGATTCCAGAGAATATTCTAATTCGTGGCTCTGAACATATGTTATATTGAAACTCTGGGAGCTGGGAGTCCCACCGTTGATTGACAGGTGAAGACCGTTGGACATCAGAATGTCCCCAGAGGCCATGAGGACAGGGGAGAAAGCGGTTGGCCAGGGGGGTTTAAATACCCAGGCAGCCCCTGACAGAGGGCTTTTGGTTCTTTCCCTTTCCCTTGGACCTGAGATCTGTAGACCCTGGTCTATTGGGATCTGAGACTTGCTTGGCTCAACCTTGCAAGAATTCCTGTCTTGTACCTCATTGACATTTGCCAACCTGTATCCAGACCGTGAATCCTCTTTTTCTTTTGTCCCTAGATATTTAGATATTCAATCCATCTTTAGATATCTAGGTATCCCAGAGCCTGGGAGGGATCCGGGAAGTGGGCAAGAGAAGAAGAAGAGGGTGGAAAAGGGGTGGTGCCTGAAGGCTGTAAAGGCTTAACATCTAGCAAGAAGAAGAAGCTGAAAGACATCAAACAACAGCTTGCTTGCTCTGCTTTGGCTGTGGCCAGGCTGAGCCAGAGGAGCTAGATCAGACCAGAATCACTCACCTGCCTACAGCTCTGAGGGATTACTATTATCAAAATTAGTTTAGGGTTTCCCTTTTCCTCTTCCCATTTCCTAATATCCCTTCTTTGCTAAATATTTATAAACTATTCAAGTACCTTCCTGGAGTGGTTGTTTCATCACTTCTCTGGGAAGGGAGCAACGCAGTCAGATAAACGTGTCCAAGGCTAATAGAGCCCAATATCCATCATTAATCAACCCCAGGTGGGAGCTGAAGGGATACCCATCTACTGACCTGAAGGATCCTGCCTGGGCACTGGTATAAAGGAGGGAGGTGTTACAACATCTAGCTAGGTGGCAAGACCCAGGTGATCTTACACTAGCCACATATCTGAACTACCGCTGTTGTCACCCATTTAAGAGTGGTAGTATCCAGTTTACCCTTCTATCCCCATTATTTATAACACATATCACTTTGATAGTTCAACCAAGGCAAGTATTACCAAAAAACTTTGGTTTAAATCTGAAAAAACTGACCCCCCGGCTTCTTTCCAGCATGCTTTCCACGAGGTCACTCCTTATCGTGATCCAGGCCATCCTGACTCCTTCAGCACCTCCCCCTCACATGCCCTTCTCATTTCCCAGCCCAACTTTGATGCCATCTCTCTGTCCCTCCTCAGTGGCTAAGTAGTGCCCTGCCAATGCTTCCTCTTGTTATGCCTAGCCTCAGCCTTTGTTATATTGAATCTCTGGGAGCCAGGAATTCACTCGGTGATTGACAGGTGGATCAGTTGGATGTCTGAATGTTCCCAGAGAGGCATGCAGACACAGGGGAGGGCAGTTGGTAGCCCTGGCAGAGGTTCTGGGGTCTTTACCTGTCCCTGAGGCTGGAGATCAGTGGATCCTGGTCTTTGGGGAAATTGAGACTTGCAAACTCAACCCTGCAAGCTCCTCCTGTGTTTCCTGTATCGTCATCAACCTGTATTAGACCACCATCTCTGTTTCTACTGCCCCTAGATATTAGGAAGTCAATCATCTTAGTCATCTAGGTTTCCAGGGCCTGGGAGGGATCCAGGAAGTGGGCAGGAAAAGAAGAGGGTGGAAAAAATGGTGGATATGTCAACTGATTAGGCTTAACATCTACTGAAGAAGAAGCTGAAAGTTTATACAGCAGTTTGCCTGCTCTGGTGTAGCCCTGGCCAGGCTGTACCAGAGAGAGAAGCTATCATCTTGATTCCTTCATTTGCCTGCAGTTTAGAGATTCATTAATATCATTTAATTTAGGGTCTCAATTACCTCTAACCCATACCATTATCCTTCTTTGCCAAATATATTCAAAGTTTTAAAGTACCTTCCTGAATTGATTATTCAAAGTTTATTTGGGAAGGGAGTCATGCAGTCAGATACCAACGTTACCCAGCTGAAGAGCCCAATAAATAATATCAATTAACCCCAGGTGGGTCCTGAAGGGATATCATATATTGACCTAAAGGATCCTGCCTGGGCAACTGTTATAGGAGAGAGAGGTGTCATCCTATCCTCTCTCTGTACTCCATCTACATCTACATCTAATAGATAGGAGTATCAGAGAGGGGTCCCCTTTTAATATAACACCTTGCCCTACCCATCTTCTCTCTTGCTTTGCCCAACTTTTCATTCCCCTGCCCAACCCCTCCTCACCCTGGACCTCTCTTTACTACCTCTCCTTCCCCTTTCCCCACTACACCCTGACATTGTGCTCAGTCTCCACCCGAATGATGAGCCAAGCACCAGGAACCACAGACAAGTCCAATAGAGTCCTTTCCTCTCTCAGGGATGTTCCCACTGTTGTTATGTATATAATGTATATTTTTTATATAATGGTGTTGCAAGGTTTTTACATAGTAACTAAGTTGAATTTGAATTATTACTTTTACGTAGTTTTGTTTCTGTAAAAGTATAGTTAGAAGTGTGTTATTTTGCAATTGTAAATATCTAACTAAATATCTGTATGAAATGTGTGACTTGCATTTTGCAAGATATTTTGCTTTCTTTCTTCTTCCTGTTTACTTTTCCTGTTTAAGTATGGAATATAGAATAAGAATAGTTAGGTTAAATGATTCATTGGAGAGATGGGTCTCCCAACGAATCCCAGTGGGGAATGTTGTGATAAGGATTCATTTAGTTTTATTAAGAGCAGGTTTTAGGTCAGAGAAAGGGTTTGTGACTTTTAAACTGTCTCCTTTAAAAGAGGGGACAGACAGTTTCCTGTGGGATTTTATTTTAAATTTTAAACATTTATTAATATTTATATTTTAGAAAAGTTAACATGGTTACAAGATTTATGCTCTTACTTTCCCCTTCACCCCCCGACCTTCCCCCTCCCCTGGCCGATATGCATTTCCACTGGTTTTAACGTGTGTCATTAATCAAGACCTATTTCCAAATTGTTGATAGTTGCATTGGTGTGGTAGTTTCGATCCCCAATCACGTCCTCATCATCCCATGTATTCAAGCATTTGATTTTCTTCTATGTTTCCTCTCCTGCTGTTCTTCATCTGAATGTGGGTAGCGTCTTTACCATAAATCCCTCAGAATTGTTCTGGGTCATTGCATTTCTGCTAGTACATAAGTCCATTGCATTCGATTTAACACAGTATATCCGTCTCTGTGTACAGAGTTCTTCTGGCTCTGCTCCTTTCACTCTGCATCAATTCCTGGAGGTCTTTCCAATTTACCTGGAATTCCTCCAGTTTATTATTCCTTTTAGCACAATAGTATTCCATCACCAGCATATACCACAGTTTGTTCAGCCATTCCCCAATTGAAGGACATACCCTCCTTTTCCAATTTGTTGCCACCACAAAAAGCACAGCTATAAATATTTTCGTACAAGTCTGTTTATCTATGATCTCTTTGGGGGTACAAACCCAACAATGCTATGGCTGGATCAAAGGGCAGGCATTCTTTTATAGCCCTTTGAGCATAGTTCCAAAGTGCCATCCAGAATGGTTGGATCAGTTCACAGCTCCACCAGCAATGCATTAATGTCCCAATTTGGCCACATCCCCTCCAGCATTCATTACTCTCCCCTTCTTTCATTTTAGCCAATCTGCTAGGTGTGAGGTGATACCTCAGAGTTGTTTTGATTTGCATTTCTCTAATTATTAGAGATTTAGAACACTTTCTCATGTGCTTATTGATAGTTTTGATTTCTTTACCTGAAAATTGCCTATTCATGTCTCTTGCCCATTTATCAATTGGGGAATGGTGTGATTTTTATACAATTGATTTAACTCCTTCTATATTTGAGTAATTAGACTCTTGTCAGAGTTTTTTGTTATAAAGATTTTTTCCCACTTTGTTGTTTCCCTTCTGATCTTGGCTACATTGTTTTGGTTTGTACAAAAGCTTTTTAGTTTTATAAAATCAAAATAATTTATTTTACATTTTGTAATTTTCTCTAACTCTTACTTGGTTTTAAAATCTTTCCTTTCCCAGAAATCTGACAAGTATACTATTCTGTGTTCACTTAACTTATTTATAGTTTCCCTCTTTATATTCAAGTCATTCACCCATTCTGAATTTACCTTGGTGTATGGTGTGAGATGTTGATCTGAACCTAATCTCTCCCATATTGTTTTCCAAATTTCCCAACAGTTTTTGTCAAATAGTGGATTTTTGTCCCCAAAATTGGGCTCTTTGGGTTTATCATATAATGTCTTGCTGACGTCACTTACCCCAAGTCTATTCCACTGATCCTCCCTTCTGACTCTTAGCCAGTACCATACCGTTTTGATGACTGCTGCTTTATAGTATAGTTTAATATCTGGTACTGCTAGGCCCCCTTCCTTCACATTTTTTTCATTATTTCCCTTGATATTCTTGATCTTTTGTTATTCCAAATGAACTTTGTTATAGTTTTTCCTAATTCAGTGAAAAAGATTTTTGGTAGTTTCATAGGGATGGCACTAAATAGGTAAATTAATTTGGGTAGAATGGTCATTTTTATTATGTTAGCTCGTCCTACCCATGAGCAATCAATGTTTTTCCAATTGTTTAGATCTAGTTTTAATCATTTGGAAAGTGTTTTGTAGTTGTTTTCATATAATTCCTGTGTTTGTTTTGGTAGATAGATTCCTAAGTATTTTATATTGTCTAGGGTGATTTTAAATGGTGTTTTTCTTTCTACCTCTTGCTGCTGTGATGTATTGGAAATATATAGAAATGCTGATGATTTATGTGCATTTATTTTGTATCCTGCAACTCTGCTAAAGTTGTTGATTATTTCTACAAGATTCTTCATTGACTCTCTAGGACTTTTAAGTAGACCATCATATCATCTGCAAAGAGTGATAGCTTAGTCTCCTCATTGCCTATTTTAATACCCTCAATTTCTTTTTCTTCTCTAATTGCTACTGCTAGTGTTTCTAGTACAATGTTAAATAATATAGGTGATAATGGGCATCCTTGTTTCACTCCTGATCTTATTGGAAAGGCTTCTAATTTATCCCCATTGCATATGATGCTTGTTGATGGTTTTAAGTATGTACTGTTTATTGTTTTTAGGAAAGGACCTTCTATTCCTATACTTTTCAGTGTTTTCAATAGGAATGGATGCTGTATTTTGTCAAAGGCTTTTTGAGCATCTATTGAGATAATCATGTGATTTTTGTTTGTTAGACTGTTGATATGGTCAATTATGTGGATGGTTTTCCTAATGTTGAACCATCCTTGCATTCCTGGTATAAATCCCACCTGATCATGGTGGATGATCCTCTTGATCACCTGCTGGAGTCTCTTTGTTAGTATTCTATTTAGGATTTTTGCATCTATGTTCATTAGGGAGATTGGTCTATAGTTTTCTTTCTCTGTTTTTGGTCTACCTGGCTTTGGGATCAGTACCATATTTGTGTCATAAAAGGAATTTGGTAGGACTCCTTCTTTGCTTATTATATCAAATAATTTGTGTAGTATTGGGATTAGTTGCTCTTTGAATGTCTGATAGAATTCACTTGTGAATCCATCAGGCCCTGGTGATTTTTTCTTAGGGAGCTCTTTGATGGCTTGTTCAATTTCTTTTTCTGATATGGGATTATTTAGGTATTCTATTTCTTCTGCTGTTAATCTAGACAATTTATATTTCTGCAAATATTCATCCATATCTCTTAGATTGCTATGTTTATTGTCATATAACTGGGCAAAATAGTTTTTAATGATTGCCTTAATTTTCCCTTCATTAGAGGTGAGGTCTCCCTTTTCATCTTTGATACTGTCAATTTGGTTTTCTTCTTTCCTTTTTTTAATTAGATTTGACCAGTACTTTGTCTATTTTTTTCAAAATACCAGCTTCTAGTCTTATTTATTAATTCAATAGTTCTTTTACTTTTGATTTTATTAATTTCTCCCTTGATTTTTAGTATTTCTAATTTAGTTTTCATCTGGGGATTTTTAATTTGCTCGCTTTCTAATTTTTTTAAGTTGCATGCCAAATTCATTAATTTCTGCCCTCCCTAGTTTGTTAATATATGCACTCAAGTATATAAACTTCCCACTGAGTACTGCCTTGGCTGCATCCCACAGAGTTTGGTAGGATGTCTCATCATTGTCATTCTCTTCAATGAAATTGTTGATTATTTCTATGATTTCTTCTTTGACTAGCTGGTTTTGGAGAATCATATTATTTAATTTCCAATTAGTTTTTGATTTGCCTGTCCAGGTGCCCTTACTAATTATTGTTTTTATTGCATTATGATCTGAGAAAGTTACATTTATTATTTCTGCTCTTTTGCATTTGTTTGCTATGTTTGCATTTGTTTCTATGTCCTATTACATGGTCAATCTTTGTGAATGTACCATGTGCAGCTGAAAAGAAGGTGTATTCCTTTTTGTCCCTATTTATTTTTCTCCACATATCAATTAAATCTAATTTTTCTAGGACTTCATTCACCTCTCTTACCTCTTTCTTATTTATTTTTTGGTTTGATTTATCTAGATCTGACAGAGGAATATTTAGATCTCCCACTAGTATAGTTTTACTATCTATTTCCTTCTTGAGCTCTGCCAGTTTCTCCTTTATGAATTTGGATGCTGTACCACTTGGTGCATACATATTGAGCAGTGTTATTTCCTCATTGTTTATACTGCCTTTAATCAGGATGTAATGACCTTTCCTGTCTTTTTTAATCATATCTATTTTTACTTTGGCTTTGTCAGAAATCATAATAGCCACTCTTGCCTTCTTTTTCTCATTTGATGCCCAAAAGATTTTGCTCAAGCCCTGAACCTTAAACTTGTGTATGTCCATCTGCCTCATATGTGTTTCTTGTAGACAACATATGGTAGGATTTTGGTTTCTAATCCACTCTGCTATTTGCTTCCGTTTTATGAGCAAGTTCATCCCATTCACATTCAGAGTTATAATTGTCAGTTGTGCATTTGCTGACATTTTCGTATCCTCCCCTATTCCTATCCCTTCTTCTTAAACTATTTCCTTTTAAACCTGTGGTTTGCTTTAAGCCGGTATCCCTTATCCCCTCCCTTGATTAACTTCCCTTTCTACCCCCTCCCTTATTATTCCTCTCTTTTTATTTTTAAAGGCCTAATTAATTCCCTCCCCCTTCTTCTCCCCTCCCTTTTTTGACCTCCCCACTCCCCTGCTCCCCTTGGTTTATCCCTTCTGACTTTCTCAGTAGGGTTAGATAAGAGTTTTATATCCCAATGGATATAACTATTCTTCCCTCTCAGGGTTAATTACACTGAGAGTAAGGTGTAAATATTACCTCTTAATGCTCTCTTCCTCTCCTTCTTATAATAGTATTCATCCCCTCCCCTTCCCATGCTCTCTTTGTGTGTAATAGAATATCTTATTTTTCTTATTCATTCAAGATTCTCTTGGTGTCCTCTACTACTCATCCTCCTTTTTCCTTCCCACCTATATTATCTTAGACCATTTGGTATTCCAACCTCTCCCTATGAATAATTCTTCTAATTATTATAATAGTGAATGCTATAATGGTGAACAGAGTTCACTACAGAGAATTATACATAACATTTCCCCACATAGGAGTACCAATAATTAGATCTTATTGAAGCCCTTAAAGAGGCAAATTTAAAAAATATGAGTTTCCTTACTTTCCCTTCTGTTTCTTATTTACCTTTTCATGTTTAGCTTGATTTTTGTGGTTGGATATCGAACTTTCCATTTAGTCCTGGTCTTTTCTGTGCAAATGCTTGGAAATTTTCTATCTTGTTGAATGCCCAAACTTTCCCCTGGAAGAATATAGTCAGTTTTGATGGGTAGGTGATCCTTGGTTGTAAACCCAGTTCTCTTGCCTTTCTGAATATCATATTACAAGCCTTGCAGTCTTTTAGTGTGGAGGCTGCCAGATCCTGTGTGATCCTGATTGGTGATATCTGAATTGTCTCTTTCTGGCTTCTTGTAATATTTTTTCTTTTAGTTGGAAGCTCTTGAATTTAGCTATTATATTTCTGGGGGTTGTCTTCTCATTGTCTAGTGTAGAGGGTGATCTATGGATCCTTTCAATGTCTATATTGCCCTCTTGTTGTAGAACTTCAGGGCAATTTTGCTGAATAATTTCTTTTAGTATGGAGTCCAAATTTCTATTAATTTCTGGTTTTTCAGGAAGACCAATGATTTTCAGGTTGTCTCTTCTAGACCGGTTTTCTTGATCTATCAGTTTCTCATTGAGATATTTCATGTTTCCTTCTATTTTATCTGTCTTTTGACTTTGTTTTATTTGATCTTGCTGTCTTGATAGATCATTGGCTTCTGCTTGCCCAATTCTTGTCTTTAGAGACTGGTTTTCTGCTATAAGCTTTTGATTTTCCTTTTCAGTTTGGTCTGACCTGTTTTCTAGCTGTTTGATTTTGGTCTCCAATTTGCTTATTAATTCTTTTGATTTCGGGGCATCTTTTTCTAATTGCTCAATTCTAGCCAGTCTAGAGACTGGTTTTCGGCTACAATCTTTTTGTTTTCCTTTTCAATCTGGTCATTTCTGGTCTTTGATTTACTTGCCTCACTTTCCAATTGTGAAATTCTGCCTTTTAAACTCTTATTTTCTTGCCAGATCTCTTCCATCTTTCTCATGATCTCAGATCTGAACTCTTCAAGACCTTGTGACCCATTTTCATTGTTTTGGAAAGGTTTGGATTGTTTGTTCTCCTCAGTTGTTTCCTCTGTTGTCTGGATTTTTTCTGTGTAAAAGTTGTCAAGTGTTAAAGGTTTTTTCTTCTTCATCTTTCTCTTCTGGTTTTCCTGATGATTCTGGCTTGCCATATTAAGCTGAGTTCCCTCTCAGTTTTATGCTTGTGCCCAGTTTTATGTTTGTGGCTCTTTAGAGATTCCTGAGGTCTCAGGTATAGTTGTTTTGGGACAAGCCTCCTGGTGGTCTCCTTGCTCGTTCTTCTGCCTGAAGCTCCTTTAACAGTCTCAGGGAGCTGCTTCCACAGTCAAGCACCTCTCTGCACTGGGTCCCCACTCAAGGTCCGCTCCTGCACTCAGGATCTGCCCCTTTGTCTGCGCCCCAGTCCACGCTTTAATCCGTGTCTCAGCCGGCGCCTGTGTCAGCCCCTTCACCTGCGCTTGGGCTCAGGGTCTGTACTCAGAGTCTGTGAGTTCCTCAGCCTCCCAGGGGGTCCCAAGTCTTGCTGCTCCCAGGAACAAGCCCTGGTGAGCTGCCAGTGACCCAATGGGTGCCCCAAACCTACTCCGACTCCTGTGTGCTGGCTTTGGCGCGGTAGGTGGTGTGGGGTGGGGGAGGGGGTTGCTCCACTCGTGTTTTCGTGGGACTTGTTTCACCCCTTTATAACATGGAAATGCCCCATTTCCACGTACCTCTGATGCTGTGCCCTGTTGTGGGGTCCCTTCTTTCCTCTGGATTTGTTTTTATGTCTTCTTGAGGAGTCCTATATGTGTGGGTTAGGAGAAGTCAAGCAGCTGCTTTTTACTCTGCCGCCATCTTAACCCCCACCAGCAGAATTTTCCCTGCTGTGGGATTTTTAAGAGGCCTACCTTTCTGTCTCTTCGACTTCCTCTGGATAGCAGGTTGCTGGGTTTTTTCTCTGACAATAAAAGAAGATATTTAGTGACTTTAGATACCATTTATTTGAGAACTGGAAATATAGTCAGACCTGAGAAAGAGTGTTTACTGAGAGTTTTTCCCTTTGGAACCAGAGGGAGAGCTGAAGAGCAGTTTTTTGTTACTGAGGTGACAATTGGATTGAAGTGAAGGGAGGCTTACTGGTAGAGGCCTGGTTCTTCTCTGACTTCTAGAGAAAGAGAAAAACTGCTTCAGTTCTCTCAGAAGATTTTATATTACTTGAGGAGTTTATAGCATAGGTTAAGTTAGATAGAAATATCAAGATAGCTTAGAGTAGTTTAAGTTAGGCCTTTTTGGAGGCAAGAAGAAACTCCATGAGGAGTAAGATTTGGGAAGGGGGATTTATTTAGATGTAATATAATATTGTTATTGATTCCCTATCTTATTTCTATCTTATTTCCTAACTCCAAAGTTTCTACCTCCTATATCCTATCCCTGTCTCAACTTAGAAATAAATTAGAGTTATATCCAACTTTTTCCTGGCCTTCCATCCACAGACTTCAAGTAGTTCAACCCTGAAAGCTTTAGTTACTTATCAATATTCAATAGTTATAATAGCTTACCAATAATAGTTTGGGTTTTGACATACCAGCTATTTTTTACTTCTAACACCACTAATAGACAAGGCAATCAATAAATATTAGACATCAAACACCTCTTTCCCCACAAGATATTGAGAGATTCAGTGAGAAAACTTCTGCCTTTGGTGAGGTACCTATGGTGGTGATTAAAAAGTTTGAAAGTATATTTAGCACATATAACCCAAGTTGGGTAGATGTTGTAGAATTGTCTCGTGCTTTGTTAGTGGAAAGGGAGAGGTTCGTGGTCCTTTCCATGGTGAAGAGGCCCCCAAATATTTCCCCATACCATGAATTATTACATTTTTGTTAGACTAAAAAATTGGCAAACTGAGGTAATTTGACCTAACATCTTGGTTTGTGTTTGTTTTGTTTTCAACACCCTTACCTTCCATTTTAGAATCAATTCTGTGTAGTGATTTCAATAGAGAAGAAGAATGAGGGTTAGACAATGGGATTTCAGTACCTTGCTTAGGATAACCCAGATAAGAAGTGTCTGAGGGCAGATTTGAACCCAGGACCTCCCACCTGTAAACCTGTCTCAAATCTCTGAGCCTCCTAACTGCCCCCTTACACTCTGTTTCCATTCCAAATAAAAGGGCATCTAGTTGACTAAGTGTATTCTGAAACTTATACTCAGGTTTTCTAATTATTAAAAACTCTGTGTCTCCCTGTCTCTCTGTCTCTGTTTCTCTCTACCTCTATCCCTGACCCTCCCCCCCATTTAATATCTCTATTTCTAGGCTTTATATCTTTTTCTCTTGTCTTTATCTCTGTCTGTCTCCATTTTTTGTTTCTGCCTCTCGTCTTCTGTTTCTTGTTTCTCTCTCTCTTGTGATTATCTCTCTTTTTCTCCCTCTGGTCTTTATCTCTGTCTCTTGTCATTCTGTCTGTCTTTGTCTCTCTTCCTCCTTTCCTCCTCCATCCCCCAATGGGATTCAGCCAGAGAGCAAAATATCTTCTCTTAAGTTAATCAAACCTGGGCAGAAAAGTACCCACAGGGAACTCCTACCCATACCCTTGGCTCCCTGAGACTCTGTAGTGCTCCTTAGTGTCCA
>NW_025349473.1:0-1664 GCF_016433145.1 Gracilinanus agilis
TATATATACCTTTGTGTGTTGCCATTAAGAGAACTTATTTTGCTTGATTTTGAGCATTTGATTTTAGAAATTTATTTTTCTTTTCCAAAGGAACGAGGGTTGAGAGAGAAACAGAACAGATTTTTGTTTTTTTTTTAAATAAAGAACTAAGGTTGAATATTATATGTATATTTAAATGAAGTCACTGCATTATTAATTTTGCTTAATTATTTTACTTTGTTATAAGAAGTTTCTCATTAAGTGGAAGTAATATCTAAATATAATGGAAAAACAAAAAAATCATTTTACTCTATTGTTGTTTCCTACTGTTTCATTTGTAAAGGCTCTTTTTTGTTATCTTTAAAAAACTTTGAGTCTGGTACAGAGATAGAATACGAATGCAAAATGACAAATGATTGATTTATTTATGTTTTTTAATATTTTACCTTCTGTCTTAGGATCAATACTAAGCATTGGTTCCAAGGCCAAAGAGTGGTAAGAACCTAGGTAATTGGGGTTAAGTGACTTGCCTAGATTCACTCAGCTAGGATGTGTTTGAGGTGAGATCTGAACCTAGGACCTCCCATATCCAGGTTTGGCTCTCTATCTAGTGGGCCAGCTAGATGTCCCAACAAATGATTTAATGCAATTGAACAAATGCTTATTAAATACTTATTATAAACAAAGTACTGGCCAACAAAGATTTAAAAATGACAATTTCTGCCCTTACAGAATTTATAGTCCAATGGGGGGAAATGCCAGATACATACATAATTAGGATACAAAATAAAAGTAAGAAAGCAATGTGGTGTAACAGAAAGAGAATGGAATTTTTAGTGTCTGAGGATATGGATTTGAATTCAATCTCTTTCTAACTATGTGGTATTAAACAAGTCACTTTTCAGCCTCAAAAACCAGCTAAATTCTAATTTGTACTAAGAAAGAAGACATATTCTTTAAATTTGCATGGCATAAGTTGGAACCAGTAGTCGCATTTTACGTAATAATAACTTAAAATAGTTCAAATCATGTATTAGCATGAGATCACTAGACAGGATTTTTTTATTTGTACCAATCAAGATCTAAATGTTTTTGAGAACAGAAAGGGATCTTTGGCATCTAGTCTAACTCTTACATGACAGAAATCTCTACCATAACACTGATTAGACTTTTAAAGACTCTCAAACCTATAATTATGATGACTGTTAGAAATGTGACAATCTTGGTGAAATGCTATGAGAAAAAGGACTTCAACATATGCAGGATCTGAAGGTTAAGTACATGGTACAGATAACACTCTTTAGAAAATCAATTCTACAAGCACTTATTAAGCACATTTACTGTGTTCCAGACACAGTGCAAAATGTTGGAGGTTCAAAGTCAATTCAAGTAAAAGATATATTTTTAAGTGTTTACTATGTACTAGTAAGTGTTCTAAATGGAGAGGATACAAAAAAACCTCATAAAAGCAAAACATAATATACTTGCTCTTAGGAGAAAAGGAAGGATGGAAGGAGGGAAAGAAGGAAGGAAGGAGGGAAAAAAGGAAGGAAGGAAGGAGGGAAAGAAGGAAGGAAAGAAGGAGGGAAAGAAGGAAGGAAGGAAGAAGGGAAATAAGGGAAGGAAGGAGGGAAAGAAGGAAGGAAGGAGGGAAAGAAGGAAGGAAGGAGGGAAAGAAGGAAGGA
>NW_025349474.1:0-5086 GCF_016433145.1 Gracilinanus agilis
CTCTATCTCTCTCTCTCTCTCTCTCTCTCTCTGTCTCACTATGCTTTAGCTCCATTGGCCTCATTTCTATTTCCCATAAACAGCATTCCATCTCCTGACTGTATTTGCACTGACTGTTCTTTGCCTAGAGTCTACTCTGTTCTCATCATTATCTATTCAAACCTCTAATTTTCATCAAAGATCATATAAAATGCCACCTTTTACACCTTTTTGGATTCTCCTAGATACTAGTGTTTTCCTCCTCAAAACATTTTGTATGTACCATATTGTGTATGCAACATTTGTACTTGTTGTCTCTTCGAAATTAAAAATTCTTTGAGGGCAAAAACTATTTAATATTAATCTTTTTTATCCCTAAGAACATAGAACAGTACTATGTGTAACACATAATATGTAGTTAATGAATGCTTGTTGATAGATTTTTAATATGAAACAGCATTCTGCTTTATAAAAAGAAATTTGTACAATGTTTCTTATAGCATGGGAAATCACTCTCCTTTCCTAATATTTATAACATGTCACATTGTATTCAAATGAAAGAGAGGGGAGTATTGTGTGTACTTTTCCAATAATATTTTTATTACAAAAAGTGAAATCCAACCATCATTGAGAGCTGTAAAAGTGCAGAAGGAAAAGTACTTTTTTAATGACAGATCTATTCACTCTCTTCATAAGACTTCATTAAAAAACTTTGGCACAATGAAGCACCTGGAAAACTAAGATAATCTTCAGTTGCTGAAAGTTTGTACTCTGGTGGTTAGTTGCCTCCCTTATTCTCTTAGTGTTATGTGCATAATTGGAAGGACAATATGATTAAATGAACTCATTCTTTAGGAAAACGCCTTAGAGTAATTTTACTTTACTCAGATGCTCACTTAGGGAGAGGGATAGAAGATGAAGAGAAGAATGCAGAAATACTGTATTTTTTCTGATACCATATTCCTGTATCAGAAATATCTATCTGAAAGGAGAGAGAGAAAGAGAGGGAGAGAGAGAGAGAGAAGAAAGAGGATAGGAAGAGAAAGCGAGAGGGGGAAAGGGATGCTTTTCTTCCCTCAGAAGTCACTTTATTAGACTGCCACTTGACTTTTACTATCTCTGATGAAAGGGTGCTGGACATGAAAAAGATTTGATAAGTCAGTTGCTACTTTCTCTCTCATTATTCTTTTGTTTTTTCCAAAGATACTTAGAATTAATACAAATCTCTTTCTGTGATCAACCATAGAAATACTTCTTTGTTTTAAGCAGCTGAAAAGTCTTCACCTTTATCTGGAAATAAACTGTAGTTGATTATAATTTGAAATAAAAATCAATGACTCAATTTGGCATTGTTAAAATTTATATTTTCTAATTAAACTAGAAACATAAATATTTCAAGAATTTCCATTAAGCATAGTACATCTGAAACATGACTTGTAAGTTCTTAGATTGCAAAGAAAATTAAATAATTTATATTCCATTCATTTCCTGCAATGTTTAATGGATTTATATGACCCAATTCCTGATTTTAAATGACTTAAGTTTGGGCATTGAATATTCATAATGCAATGTTATCTATAAATTTTATCCAAATATTCTGGACATTTGGGGACTATCCACCTTTGCTCATGCTTTTTTCATTGAAAGTTGCTCCAAATATTCGTGATTCCAAACCTTCCAAGTTACAATTTTTTGTATATTACAAAAATATTTCTTACTATGCAACCCACAGTTATCTATACATATACGCCCATGTAGCCATGCATATACACATACATAACTTCTACCATCAAGGTAAAAATCCTAAAAGATCACCTCTCAGGGGAATCAGGAACTGAAGGGGGAGAAATTACTCCCTGTTGAGACTATTTATTTGATTTCTGAATAAAATTTATTTGGAGAAAGGTTTCCCCCCCTGATGTTAAGCCTAATTTTCTCTCTTTATTTTCCCACCCAGTTATCTGATTCTATTTTCCAAAGCAAAACCAGGCAATTGTTATCCCTATTACATGTAAAAGTCTTTAAAATATTTGTCATTCTCACTGCCCATACTCAAGGCTTCTCATCTTTAGTCTATGCATTCTTCTATCAACAAATTCATCATATGGCACATACTCAATAAATAGCCCTAATCATCATATTTGCTCTCTTCTGAATGATATCTAGATGTTTTTCTCTAAACAAAGATGACTTTTTCAAGGGAAGATCTCTTAGAGTTCCATAATCTTTCTTGCATTTCTAGTAATGTGAAGGGAAACTTATTGAATGAATGAGAATAGAGCCCAGAAGACCACTCAGAAAGCTAAGTTAATTTAGGTGGTGAGTTATAAAAGGAGCTTGTAAACTGCAGAAGCTCCTTCTTGTACTGTCCGGCTCATTACAGCTTATGTGAAAGAGGAAAACTTTTGAAGGTAACATTTTTAAGAAATTTTAGGTGTTTCTCATGCATCATGGATTGGGTATGAAAGAACTCTATTTCCTTCATTGGAAAGAAATGCTTTAAATGAAAACAACCAAGAAAAACCTTAAGTGACAAAATCTTAAAGGGTGATAGAATAAATCAGAACTTCTTCAATACCCTCCTCGGTGTTTGAGGCAGAATAAGAAATACTTATTAGGAGTTATAATAACCATTTCATTTTTTCCTCTTTCCTGCTTAATTCCTTCAAGAACCATCTCTTTTTACCACCAATAGCATTGGTTTGGACTTTTTCTCCTGTCAGTATCCATCTTCTATTAAAAACTGACAAACAAACAAACAAAAAACAAACAAAAACCAGTAGTAAGAAAATCTCTTCGTCAGATCTTTTTATTTAAACATTTATTAATATTCATTTTTAACATGGTTACATGATTCATACTCCTACTTTCCTCTTCACCCCCCGCAATCGCCCCACCCATGGCCGATACACATTTCCACTGGTTTTATCATGTGTCATTGATCAAGACCTATTTCCAAATAGTTGATAGTTGTATTGGTGTGGTCCTTTCCGGTCTACATCCCCAATCATGCCCTTATCAACTCATGCGTTCAAGCAGTTGTTTTTCTTATATGTTTCCTCTCCTGCAGTCCTTCCTCTGAATGTGGGTAGCATTCTTTACCATAAATCCGTCTGCCCTGTCCTGTGTCATTGCAATGCTGCTAGTACAGAAGTACATTGCATTTGATTTTACCATAGTATATCAGTCTCTGTGTACAGTGTTCTTCTGGCTCTGCTCCTTTCACTCTGCATCAGTTGCTGGAGGTCTTTCCAGTTCACCTAGAATTCCTCTAGTTTATTATTCCTTTGAGCACAATAGTATTCCATCACCAGCATATACCACAATTTGTTCAGCCATTCCCCAATTGAAGGACATAACTTCCTTTTCCATTTCTTTGCCACTACAAAAAGCGCAGCTATATTTTCTCACAAGTCTGCTTATTTATGATCTCTTTCGGGTACATACCCAACAATGGTATGGCTAGATCAAAGGGCAGGCATTTTTTATAGCCCTTTGAGCATAGTTCCAAATTGCCAGCCAGAATGGTTGGATTAGTTCACAACTGCACCAGCAATGCATTAATGTCCCAATTTTGCCACATCCCCTCCAACATTCATTACTCTCCCCTTCTTTCATTTTAGCCAATCTGCTAGGTATGAGGTGATACCTAAGAGTTGTTTTGATTTGCATTTCTCTAATTATTAGAGATTTAGAACATCTTCTCATGTGCTTATTGATACTTTAGATTTCTTTACCTGAAAATTGCCTATTCATGTCTCTTGCCCACTTATCAGTTGGGGAATGGCTTGATTTTTTATACAATTTATTTAACTCCTTGTATATTTGAGGAATTAGACCCTTGTCAGAGTTTTTTGTTATAAAGATTTTTGCCCAATTTGTTGTTTCCCTTCTGATTTTGACTACATTGTTTTTGTTTGTACAGAAGCTTTTTATTTAAAATAATCAAAACCATTTAATTTGCATTTTGTAATTTTCTCTAACTCTTGCTTGTTTTAAAATCTTTCCTTTCCCAGAGATCTGACAAGTATACTATTCTGTGTTCACTTAACTTATTTATAGTTTCCCTCTTTATATTCAAGTCATTCACCCATTCTGAATTTATCTTGGTGTAGGGTGTGAGATGTTGATCTAAACCTAATCTCTCCCATATTGTTTTCCAAATTTCCCAGCAGTTTTTGTCAAATAGTGGATTTCATGTGCCAAAAATTGGGCTATTTGGGTTTACCATACACTGTCTTGCTGATGTCATTAACCCCAAGTCTATTCCACTGATCCTCCCTTCTGTCTCTTAGCCAGTACCATATTGTTTTGATGACTGCTGCTTTATAGTATAGTTTAATATCTGGTACTGCTAGGTCCCTTTCCTCCACATTTTTTTCATTATTTCCCTTGATATTCTTGATTTTTTGTTATTCCAAATGAAATTTGTTATAGTTTTTTCTAATTCAGTAAAGACGTTTTTTGGTAGATTGATAGGTATGGCTCTAAATAGGTAAATTAATTTGGGCAGAATGGTCATTTTTATTATGTTAGCTAGTCCTACCAATGAGCAATCAATGGCTTTCCAATTGTTTAGAACCAGTTTTATTTGTTTGGAAAATGTTTTGTAGTTATTTTCGTATAATTGCTGTGTTTGTTTTGGTAGATAGATTCCCAAGTATTTTATATTATCTAGGGTGATTTTAAATGGTGTTTCTCTTTCTACCTCTTGCTGTTCTAATGTGTTGGAAATATATAGAAATGCTGATGATTTATGTGCATTTATTTTGTATCCTGCAACTGTGCTAAAGTTGTTGATTATTCCTGCAAGCTTCTTAGTTGATTCTCTAGGATTTTTTAAGTAGTCCATCATATCATCTGCAAAGAGTGATAGCTTAGTCTCCTCATTGCCTAGTTTGATACCTTCAATTTCTTTTTCTTCTCTAATTGCAACTGCTAGTGTTTCTAGTACTATGTTGAATAATAGAGGTGATAATGGGCATCCTTGATTCACTCCTGATCTTATTGGGAAGGCTTCTAATTTATCCCCATTGCATATGATGTTTGTTGATGGTTTTAGGTATATACTGTTTATTATTTTTAGGAAAGGTCCTTCTATTCCTGT
>NW_025349475.1:0-5887 GCF_016433145.1 Gracilinanus agilis
ATGTAATGAATCTTAAGTATGCCACAACTGGTTAACAGGAAGACCCTTGTTTTGTGATCTCATATCCACAATATTTCAGAGGGTGAGTATGGTCACCAAGCTACAATCTCTACTGAAAGGAGCTGTAACATTTAAATTTAGGTTTAACTCAATATCAGAGTTATAAAAGTGAGATTGTGGTCACTGTTTATAAAAATAATTAATTTCTTAAGTCAAAAAAAATCTGTTAGTAGCTCTTAATAATTTAATATAATATAAATACATCAAAAGAGAGAAATGTAAGAGGGAAATAGAAAATATTTCCTAGCAATATATCCTAGCTAAATAGCTTATAATTGCTGATCCAAAGAAATTCAACTCAACCCCAACAAAAGCTCCCTCAGGACCCAATCTCCACTTGGAAGTCCAATAACCTCTTCAATATTGGTCTCACCAGTGTATGCTTCTTCCTTTAGCTTCAGTCATGCACCCAGAAAGCCTCCTTTCTGTGCAGAATCATGCAGAATCCTCCTTACCCAGGAGAGTCTCCTCTTCAAAGAGACAAGGAAGGAAGGAAGGAATGACTCTTCTCCTTCCATCTCTCCTTTTATAGTCCTTTCTCTACATCACTTCCTGTCTCTCTCCCACTTCACAGGAATCAATCACAGCTTCCAAATTACCTAGCACTGCCCCTGGGGTAATGTCTATGGGATCCACCTCCTGTCCCCTGAGGGTGTAATCTCTTATCAAAAGAATTCACAAGTTCCTGACTGATTGAGTTAAAAGGGTGGGGCACTCCAAAGTACTTGATTAAGTTAAGATAAAGAAATTCCCTTTCACAGAGCTGAGTAGCTAGTTGAAATGATATGGGCTACAATTGTGTAAATTTCAAGATACAGTGGTTTAAGTAAAGATTAGTAGCTCAACAAGTCATTTTTTCACCAGGTATGAAGTAGATTCTGGTAAGTCTCAGCTCATTAGGTGCTATGGCACAATGCTGTCAGAAGGCAAAATCCAAGGTTTTAACCACTTGGAGAACAAGGAGCAGGATGGCAGACAGAAGAAACTTGCTAGCTCCCAAAAGCTATAGCTGATGTAAAGATTTAAAGCTTAAATACTTGGACAGTGACCTAGAAACCTTAGATTTGGTTCATACATATAGAATATTTGGAGATTACCTGAATTTCAAAGGAAAAACAGGTTTTAACCACATCATATATAGTAATTTTAAAATATTTTGGCTTTCTGTTTGTTTCCTTTTTTTAAAATTCCATGAGAGGATGATTAGAGATATGTGTATAGACAAGTCACACTTGAAAGACCAATTCTATTAGGCCCAACTGACCTTGAATTGAAGCATGAAGGGACAGGATAAAAATTTCCTTGGTAGATGGGACCTTATTCAGATTAAACAGCTAGAATGGGTAAGCACTAGCACTGAGAAAAGGGCAATTTACAATATACATCTTTGAAACCCATAGAAAGCTTGATATTTGCCCTGAATGACCTTTGATTTTAAATGGAGTGAATAACAGTTTCAGAAAGCATAGGATTGCCTGGCTCTCTAGTGAGATATTTTTATTCTTTAATGCAGTGAGGTTATTGGGTAGCAACAGCCCAATATAATAGATGTATCTGTACATATACATATGTCTCTCTATAGATATATATGGGAATAGTCTGCATTTTTCATAGATAGGGAGCATGATCATTGATCCTATCAAATAATTACTAATTGGCAAAGTGTTTCATGAGAAATTTTGTTATGTGAAATTATATTAGTGATGTATTATACTTGTTATAATTGTCATAAGGGTTAAAAAATATGAATCAAGATTGTCAGAATTACCAGATGATCAAGCAGCATAAATGGATTTACAAATATAACTACAAAATGGAAAATGTTGCTGAGGTGTGAAGATACTGGAGACTTGCATCTAAACTGAACTAAAAGAAATAACTATTTTAGGTTTACCTGATAAGTAAAAGGAAGAGATTTTCTGTGTGTTCATTCACCTGGAAAATGTGTCAGATGAAGAAGTGTGAAGATGCACATATACTTGTACCAAAATGTAATATGTTATCAAAATAAATAGAAATTAATTAATAGTGGATTTTGGAATGTTTATTTCATATATCTAATATTACTGCCTTCTGTGATGAAAAACATTTTGAGATGAACAATTATCTATATAAATTTCATGAAAATTTCAGCTATCATCATTATCACACTTCATATAACTGTTACTAAAGAGTTTCTGTATAGAATTTGTTATAATTGACAGATACTTGCATTTAAACCTTACTTTTTTCTTTAATTTTTTAATAATTATTTATTTTACCATTAAAAAAGTGAGTTCCAAATACCCTCCCTCCCAACTCTCCCCTAATTATTTTGAATTGAAAAAATATAAATTATACATGTGAAGCCATGCAAAACATATTTCCATATTAGTCATGTTCCAAAAAATATGAAAAATAAAATCAATAAATATATCAGTTATACATGTGAAATCACACAAAACACATTTCTATATTAGTTATATTATTAAAAATAACAAAAACTGAAAAACACATGTTTCAATTTTCTTGTAAAATTCATCAGTTTTGTTCAGGAAGTAGATAGCATTTTTCATCATAAGTCCTTTGGAATTATCTGAGATCATTGGTTTGATGAGAATAGCTAAATTTTTCATAGTTGATCATTTTATAATATTGCTGTTAGTGTGTACAGTGGTCTCTTGGTTCTGCTCACATCATTTTCCATCAATTCATGTATCATTTTCCAGGTTTTTCTGAACGTATCCTGCTTATCATTCCTTTTTTTTTTTTTTAAATATAAGTTTACCTTCCATCTTAGACTCAATAATGTGTATTGTTTCCAAAGCAGAGGAGCAGAAAAGGCTAAGTAATGGGGGTCAATTAACTTGCCCAGGGTCACATGGTTGAGAAGTGTTTAAAGCCAAATTTGAACCCAGGACCTCCTATCTATAGGCCTGCTTGTCATTACTTATAGCACAATAGTATTCTCTCCCAACTATATATCACAATTTGTTCAGCCACTCCCCAATTGATGGACATGCTCTAATTTTCCAATTCTTTGTCATCACAAAAAGAAATGCTATAATATTTTTGTATAATATAGGTTTTTCCTTTTCTTTTAACTCTTTGAGATACAGAATAAGCAAGGGGTATTGCTGGGTCTTGTGGTATGCACAATTTAATAGTCCTTTGGACATAATTCCACATGGTTCTCCAGAATGGTTAGATCATCTGGAGAACCATTTGGAACCCCACCCAAAGGGGCATAAAATTATGCATACCCTTTAACACAATACCACTACTAGATTTGTATCCCAAAGGGATCAAAGAAAGAAGAAAAGCACATACCTGTAAGAACTGTTGGATCGATTCATAACTCCACCAAAATTTTTTTAGTGCCCCAATTTTTCAACATGCACTCCAAAGTTTGTCTTTCTCCCCACTTTTTGTCATAGTAGATAATCTGATAGACAGAGTGGTAACTCAGAATTGTTTATATTTGTCTTTTTTAATCAATAGTGATTTGGAAAAATTTTTACATGACTAGAGATAGTTTTGATTTCTTCTTCTGAAAACTTCATATCCCTTGATGATTTATCAATTGAGAAATGAATTTTTTCTTTTACATTTGACTCAGTTCTCTATGTATTCATGAAAAAGTATTTATCACAGAAACTTAAAACTTTTGTCTCCCAGTTTTATACTTTCATTCTAATAATCTTGGCCTCATTAGAGTGATTTTTGCAAAACCTTTTTAATTTCATGTAATCAAAATTATTTATGTTCTATAATGATTTCTATTTCTTCCTTGGTCATAAATTCTTCCATTATCTATAGATGTAATTAAGAAATTTTCCCATAGTCCCCTAATTGGCTTATGTTATCACCCTTTATGTCTAACTTTATGTCTAACTCTAACTGTACCTATTTCAAATTTATCTTGGTACACAGTGTGAGATGTTGATCTATATTTAGTTTCTCTCAAACTGCTTTTTAGTTTTCCTAGCAATTTTTGTCAAATAGTGAGTCCTTACCCAAGGAGCTTATTTCTTTGTGTCTATAAAAAACAATGTTACAGTCACTTACTATTCTGTTGTTGTTGTTCATACATTCAGTCATGACTGTCTCTTTGGGTCCCCTCGACTATAGCACACTATACCCTTCTCTCTTTCACTATCTCTCAAAGTCTGTCCAAGTTCATGTTGGTTGTTTCCATGATACTATCTCTCCATCTCATTCTCTTTTGCCCCCCTTTCCTTTTGTGTTCAATCTTTTCCAACATTAGAGTATTTTCCAATGAATCATGTCTTCTCACTATGTGACAAAAGTATATTCAATGCCTATGTATATTCCCTTTAATTGCACTAATAATGACAAAATTCTTAGGAGCTATAAGGACCATCTTCACATATAGAAATGTAAACAGTTAAACCTTATTGAGTCACTTATCATTTTTCTTCCATGTTTAACTTTTTATGTGTCTCTGGAGTCCTGTATTTCTTTTTATTTTTTTTTAAACCCTTACCTTCCATCTTGGAATCAATACTGTGTATTGGCTCCAAGGCAGAAGAGTGGTAAGGGTAGGCAATGGTGGTTAAGTGACTTGCCCAGGGTCACACAGCTGGGAAGTATCTGAGGCCAGATTTTAACCCAGGACCTCCTGTCTCTAGGCCTGGCTCTCAATCCACTGAGCTACCCAGCTGCCCCCTGGAGTCCTGTATTTTAAAGTCAAATTTTCTATTTAGTTCTGGCCTTTTGACTAGGAATGCTCTATTTTTTAAAATATCTATTCTCCCCTGAAGAATTATAGTGTTTTACTGGTCTGATCATTCCAATGGTTATAATTCTAGTTCCTTTGCTTTCCAGAATATCATATGCCAAGTTACCCACTCACAAGTTGGAAGCTGCTTACTCTTACTTGATCTCAACTATAACTCAATGATATTTAAACTGTTTCTTTCTGGCTGCTTGTAGTATTTTCTCCTTGACCTGGGAGTTCTATAATTTGACTATAATATCCCAGTGAGTTTTCATTTTGGGATCTCTTTAGAATCCTTAATTAGGAATTTGGATTTGACTTAAGAAGCAGCAACAGAATGTAGTAACTACAGTTTTATTCAAGGGATTATTATATGATCCAAATCATAATTTAAAAAAGGAAAATTAATTTGTGGCAAAGCAAGGTGGAAAATTCCAAGTGTTTTTAAATGCTATATCTAAAGAGTTTTATTTCCCATTTATGGCACCCTCATAGTTATTTAAGGCTGAAGTTATTTAAGACATTAACCAAAAGGTAATTATATCTACAATTGGTCAATCATTAATATCTTCACTTAAGCTAATATATGCCAACTCAAAGAGATTTAGGCTTTAAACAATATCATTTGCTTAATACATGAAAAATATGTTCTTTCTATTAAGACGTCTTTTTTTAATAACAGGAAAGCTTCCAAAGAAAATAATTTTGATACTTTTATCAATCCTATAAAGAGATATCTATTATCTCCACTGATGAGGCTGCAACCCAACTATCTGTGCATTCTGTATGAATCATGTACTTCTATAAATATGCCTCAGATTTATGAGAGTCTTTACAACATAAAAGGGACATTTTTCACATTATTTTAACATTATATAAGTTATGTGAACTTTCTTCTCGAAAGAATACAATGTATTAAAAAAATAACATTTCCTTCTCACATACTTTTCCTTCTCGTACCTGCTCCCTTAGAATCCTTTGTTTTCCCTAAAGTGAAGCTCAAATACCACCTCCCACATAAAGTCTTCCCTTACCCTCCTCACCACCCCCTCATTGTATTTTTTATCTATATATGTATCTGTATGTGTGTTTGTATATATGTGTATA
>NW_025349476.1:0-4814 GCF_016433145.1 Gracilinanus agilis
AAGAAGGGAAAAAGGAGGAGGGAAGGAAGGAGGGAAGGCATGAAGGAAGGAAGGAAGGAAGGAAGGAAGAAAGAAAGAAAGGAAGGCATGAAGGAAGGAAGGAAGGGAGGGAGGGAGGAAGGGGAAGGAGGGAAGGAGGAAAGGAAAGGAGGGAGGGAAGGAGAGAGGGAAGGAAGGAGAGAAGGACGGGGGGATCATTTTCTATTAAATACCTAGTACCAGCCATGATCCTAAGAACCTCATACTTCCTATCTCATTTGATCCTCACAACAAACTTGGCAGGTTAGTGATTATTATTATTTCCCTTTTACGGTTGAGAAAACTGGATCAGACAGAAGTTAAGTCACTTTTGCAAGTCACACAGACAGAAAATCTCTGAGGCTACATTTGAATTCAAGTCTTCTCGACTAAGCCCAACTCTTTATCCACTGTGCTAGGGCCATCAAAGGTTAAATGACTTCCCTAGAGTGTTATAGCCATTAATTGTGGTACTTGAATCCTGGTCTTCCAGGCTTTGAAGTCAATGTATTCTATCTCGTAAACCAGGCTGCTAACATATCTGTTAAATGCAACATTCAGAGAACGTGAATTCTTTAAACACAGGCACTTTGCTTCATTTGTGACTTTTTATCCTTGTAACAGAGCAGTGTCTGGCATGTGCCCCAAAATGCATTTCATGGGTGAGTGAACACAGTCCCCAGTTGAATGTTAAAATCTGATTATGTTCTTAGATTGTTGTCTGAGATTCAGGTAGTCTAAGAGACTTACTTGCCTATAGAAACCCAGCTAGAAATAATTTCAGGAGAGTCTACAACCTACTGTCCTCACCTTACACATACTAGATTCTTAAGAATTTCTTGTTGACTTGAATTGACTTGAATGCTGTAGAGAGTTTGACTCTCTCCAGCAAAGACTAAAAAGAAATTCAAACAAAGCTCTATTACTTTTGTGAGAGTTTGATTTTTGTTTCTGACTGGAGCATTTAACCTTCAGTCAGTCAGTTAGCATTTATTAAGTTCCTATCATGTACCAGGCACTCAGCTAAGTGCCAAAGGATACAAGGAAAAGCCAAAGGCAGTCTCTGACCTCAGGGAGTTTCCAGTGTAATAGGAGAGATAATATATCAGCCACTATGTTCAAATAAGCAATATACAGGATACATTCATTGGAGATAATGAACACAGGGAAGGTACTAGTAGTAAAAGGGAATCAGGAAAGGCTCCTTATAGAATATATGATTTAAATTGTCACTTGAAGGAAACCCAAAAAGCCAGGAGGCAAAGATAAAGATGGCACGTGTTCTAATATTTCCATGGAAGACACTTTGAAAATCCCAGGAGTCTGAAGATGTATAAGGAGCAGCCAGGAAGCCAGAGTTACTGGATCACAGAGTGGATGGTAGGATTGGACAGGCAGAAGCAGGTCAAGTTGAGAATGACTTCAAAGGCAAAATAGGAATTTATATTTGATCTTAGAGGTCATAGGGAGCCATTGAGATTCACCAGTTAAGGAAGGGGAGATGACCTACTCAGATAGACTTCTTTGCTTTACAGTTATAGATAGAGTTATGGTAGGCAAGTGTATATTGGAGATCTTTTAGTCCGGTTCTTTCTTTTTATAAATGAGGAAACTGAGGCCTATAGAAGTCACATGATTTTCCCAAAGTCGTATAGTTAGCAAATTGTAGAGACAGACACTTTAGGACTTAACTCTAGACCTACCACTCTCAAACTTTTTGGACTCAGGACCCCTTTTTACATTCTTCAGAATCATTGAGTACCCTCCCCCCATCAAGAGCATTATTTATGTGTGTTGTCTAAACTGATATTTAACACTCTTGAAATTAAGTAAGAAAACACTGAGCAGACAGACCCCCTAAAAGAGTCTTGTAGATCCTCAGGGATAAGGATCTTGAGACACACTTTGTTAGGACTGAAATTCAAACCCAGTCCAGATTTTTTCCCCCATTCAACATGAATCTGGCATCTATTTCTGTTTTAATGATAAAATAATAATAATTTAATAATAGAAACAAAATAATCTTATTATTGTTGTTGTTGTTTTTAATAAAGCCCGGGGGCCCTGAGGGATGTGGGCTGTGGTCTGGTAATGAAGCTGCTTAGTTGTCCACCTACTGTATCTTCTGGGGCTTGAGGATATGAAAATCCTAAGGTCTTTTGGAAGAAGCTATCCATGTAATTCAAAGGATACTGAGCTGTCAAGCTGTTTGCTTCACTTTCTTGCTGTCCCAGATGAGTCTGTAAAGACCTGGATCTGATTATGTAGCTAAAGCTCGTGGGTGCCCTCTGGTGAAGTCTTCATGAATTACACACACTTGCTGATTGAAGAATATCTTGTGTACTTTGTTATGAATGATAATCAAAATGAGCATTCATGTCACACTTCAGGAGCCTCTAAGCACTTTTAAAAATGTCTCCTTTCATCCTTCCAATAACCCTGTGAAATAGCTGCTATTATTCACCCCAGTTTAAAAAGGAGGAAACTTTCTGGGGCATTTACTTGCCCAGAGTCACACCGTGGGCTATATTTGAACCCAGGTCTGTCCCAATTCCAGATGGAGCACTCTGTCTATCTCACTTCTGGCTTCCTTCCTACAGAAATGTTCATAGATGTAGATCTGGTAGGGCTTGCACTGATCATCTATTCCTAACTTCAGTTCATAAATGAAGGGCCTCAATGTACAGAGATAGCAAGTGACTTCTGAGAGATGCACCACCTTAGAGTTGGAAGGGGCCCTCACAAAGCTGTCATTGAACCCACGTGTCCAGAAATACCCTTTCTCACAGCCCTGAGCATCGGTCACCTGGCCTCTGTCCACAGATCTCTGCAGAGGCAGATCCCACAACTTTACAAGCCCCATTTCTCATTTTATCTGAAGTTCCTTCTCACTTAGGAAGTTTATTCTGACATCAAGCATGAGGTTGGCTTTTTGCACCTTCCAACACTACTCATAGTTCTGTCCCCTGGGCCAATCAGACAGTGTCTACCCACTTCTACATGAAGCCATCCTCCCCCAAATTCTTAGAATGTGAATGAAGACCTCACTCTTCTCCAGGCTAAACATTAGTCATTTTTACAATTGATCTTTGTGGGAAATGATCTTGAGATACTTCACAGTTCTGGTCTGTCTCCTCTGGGCATTCTCCAGCTTCTCAATGTCCTTTCCTTCACTGTTTCACCCAGAGAAGTGTACTGCACCCTATTGGTGCTCTGTACAGGGCATGGGATGGCAGGACTATTGGGTCCTTTTCCTGGAAGCTCGGCCTATCTTTATGTGCAGGAAGGGAGCGGAAGAGGCAGAATTTGAACCCATTTCTTCTTCTTCTTTTTTCTTTTTTTTTACATTTAAATGTTTTATTTTTTTAGAAAAATTTTCCATGGTTACATGATTCTTGTTTTTACTTTCCCCTTCACCCTCCCCTTCAAGTTCCTCCCCCCCATATCCAACCGCATTTCCACTGGTTTTAACATGTGTGATCAGTCAAAACTTATTTACATATTATTGATTGGTGTGGTCATTTAGTGTCTATATCCCCAACCATATCTGCATTAACCCATGTGTTCAAGCGATTGTTTTTCTTCTATATTTCCATTCCTGTAGTTCTGCCTCTGAATGTGGGTAGTGTTCCTTTCCATAAATCCCTCAGAGTTGTCCTGTGTCATTGCATTGCTATCAGTACAGGCATCCATTACATTCGATTTTACCACAGTGTATCAGTCTCTGTGTACGATGTTCTTCTGGCTCTGCTCCTTTCACTCTGCATCACTTCCTGGAGGTTGTTCTAGTTCACATGGAATTCCTCCAGTTTATTATTCCTTTGAGCACAACAGTATTCCATCACCAGCAGATACCACAATTTTAAACCCATCTCTTCTAGCTGCCAAGCCAACTCTGCCACTTCATGGCTATGAGAGTAATTCATTCGCTGTCCATCTAATAACCCTTGTTCTTCATAAACAGCCCCCTCCCCTTTCTTCTATGCATTCTGCTTTTCCTGACAAAGCCATGCAAGATTTCTTCTGAAATAGTAGGATCGTAGGCGGAGGCTGTGTCAGGCATAGTTAGGGGATCTGGAGGCAGCCTCCACTGGGACTTCCCCAGGATACGGAGGAGCAGGTCTGGCGCGGGTTCCAGTGAGATTGTGCTTTGTAACCGAGAAAGCAGATGTCGCTCTAGTTACCCGCCCGTGTGTATTGAGTGCACGTGTGGACACTCAAATAGGAGTCAATCTCCGTGCGCCCGTGAGGTACGCGGGGAGCCGCGTTACAGCATCTCGGTGCGCCCGTGAGGTACGCGGGGAGCCGCGTTACAGCATCTCGGTGCGCCCTGCTGCGGTCTTCCATTCCTGCGCGCCGTCTCAGCAGCGTGCGCACAGAGAAAACGTGTTGTCCGCTACGTTACTTAGAGAGGTGGGGCACATTCACAGGTACGTGCCTACACTAACACAGGCATTCAGACGAGAAGGCTCCGCGTTCTGTGCCCGAGCCTGGGGACCGGGGGAAAGGGGAAAAGGGAGGAAAGACCGAAAGAGGAGGGGAATTCCTTGCACATGCTCCGTGTCTGTCCTTTCATGTGCGGTACTTAGGCGCCCTCTGGCGGCCGCCCGGCCGCCCGCCCCAGTGCCCCACCCTCTCCTCGTGACACGCCGTCAGGGGGTAGGACTTGGCGGGCGACGCGTGCGGCGTGCGCACGCACGGCGCAGGTTGTCTACGTCACTGGCCCGCGCGGGCCCCGAGGCCAGAGCAGGAAGAGGGTGCGGGCAGGCGGGCGCATGGCGGTGTCCGGTCCCGCG
>NW_025349477.1:0-4312 GCF_016433145.1 Gracilinanus agilis
CCACTCGTACTTAAGCCAAAAGTCTTGCCGTTCACCCTGCCTGGCGCTTACATGCCACATCGATGGAAGCCAGCAGAGATGGCGGCTCTACGGGGACAGATGGAGAGATGGCTGGGACAAACAGATTTTCCCAAGAGAGCGGGAGCCAGGAAGACCGGGGTTCAGATTCGATCTCAAACATTAGCTGGGTAACCCTGAACAATTCACTTCCCCCCATTTGCCTCAGTTTCCTCACCTGTAAAACGAGCTGGAGAAAGACATGACAAACCCCTCCAGTATCTTTGCCAAGAAAAACCCAAATGGGGTCACGGAAGAGTCAGACGGGCTTGAAGAATGACTTAAAAGTGATGATCACCCAGGAAGAAGAATTTTTAAAAATCCCACATTAGAATTACAAATCTGGAGCTGGAAGGGAGTTCCTGAGTCATTGAATCTAAACATTTCATTTTACAAATGGGGAAACTGAGGCCCAGAGAGGTGAAGGGACCTGCCAGAGATCCACTTTGTTAATAAGTGGCAGAGAAGGCCTTTGAAGGAATCCTGTAGCTCAAATACAGCAATCTTCCCATCATACCGCGCTGACCCAAACTGGATCAGACCTTGGAGGTTACTGGATAGAAAGAGGTAGTGAAGACTGTGGCTTAGTAAGAGACCTTGATCTGGAATTGGAAGGCCTGGAATCAAGTCCTAACTCTACAGTTTCCTGGCTGTGGGGCCCTGGGGAAACCATTTCGCTTCTCTGTGCCTCACCATAAAATTAGGAGGCTGGACTCAGTGGCCTCAAAGGTCCCTTCCAGTCCCAAATCTATGATCCTACAACCTTGATGGGTCTCCATTTCCCAATATGCAAAATGAGGCCCCAACATTCACCCAACCTATCTCCTGGGGCTGTTGTCAGGACAGCATTTATAGGAATACGAGTTATTAGAAATAGTTGAGCATGAAACTGGCGATATCACGGTGCTTTATTTTTCTCATGGCAGTCCTGAGAATCAAAGAACTTGAGATTCATCATTGATTTAGAACTGGAAGAGGGAACATGGAGCCCAGCTTCCTAACTGCAGAGATGAGATGGGGAGGGATTCGCACCCAAACCTTGGGACCTCACTTTGAGGGTCTAGTCTAAAGCCATCATTTTAGAGCTAAGAAAACCAAAGTTCAAGGATGTGAAATGACTTGGCCCAGATCACCCGGCCGGGATCAGAGGTGTGGCTAGAGGCCAGGAACTCTGGCTGCTGGAGGCTTCTTCTCCCAGCTCTGCCCCAATTTTGCACATGACCTTGGAGGCTGGTGACTCTGAGCCTCAGTTTCTGAACCTACAAAAGAGTGGGATGGGTTGGGGGATTTTTACAGCTCTTCTCTGTGCTACCAGAGCTGCCCTAGATTTCATGGGGAAGCAGGAATGTCACAGGCAAGAATGAGGTCATTGTCCCATTAAGCCCAGGGATGCTTGGATCCTGCCGGAGGCTAAGTGCTTTCCTCCAGGTTCAAAGGGACTGAGCGAACTGTGGTGGGAGGCTTCAGAAGAAGATGATTAAAGGACTGGAAAATGTAAACCATGAAGACAGGCTCAAGGAGCTGGGCTCACTTAGCCTGGGGAAAAAGCATCCTGAAGATGGAATGAGTAAATGTTCCAGGACACGGAGGGTTAACAGAGAGGGCTCTGGATCTCAAGTGTGGCCTGGGAGGGGGCTTCTGGGTGGGGGTGCATGGAGAGAATTCATGGGGCTAACTCTACAAATGGCCCTCGTCTTCTTTCTGGCATGAATTCAGACGTTCCCTAAGACAGCTCTTGGTGGCCTTGAGAATGAGCATCGCCCTCCTCCCCGTTCACCTTGATGGTCTTGATGGGTTCACTTGAGCCAATGCTAGCAAGAGCGGGTAGGCTCTCTGGTTCTTAGATCTCCTGCCTAGAGGCAATATGGCAGAATGGCTAGAGTGATGTGACCTCAGAAACTTACCAGCTAGATGATGCTGGGAATGTCACAACCTCCCCAGGCCTCATTGGTAAAGTCAAAGAATTGGTTTTGATGACCCCCCGTTTCCTCATCTGTAAAATGAAGGTGCCACCCAGCTTCAAACCCATGATCCTGTGATCAGAGTGGCCCCAGGGCCAACGGTGTTGGTGAAACACTGTTTCTACCATTCTCTACATTTTGCATTTCTATTAGGAACAGACATTTTAAAAAATTATCATTTAATTCATTTAATGAGTAATTATTGGTTTGTGATAAGAACGAAGTGTATCTTTCCAATTAGACCATGAACCTCCAAGGCAGAGTCCGGGTCGCATTTCTCTTGTAGCCTTCAGGCGCGATACAGAGTTGTGACGTCCAAAAGTATTTGGGAATAAATGAGGCTCCTGATGGGGAATGCTGGGAACCTGGAGCATGGTGGGGCTGACTTTCTGGGGCTGAATAGGGCCAGGGCTGAGATTTCACCAGTCGAGGGAACTCCTGAGGGAGTAAAAACTCTTTCTGCCAAAGCAGATGGATACTGTCTCACCTCAGAGTTCCTTAGAGCAGAAAGTGTTTAATGACTTGGCCAGAGTCACACAGCCAGCAGGACCCGGCTCTGCCTGGCTTTGAGACCACCTCTCTAGCCACTACACCACACTGCCTTGGCAGAGAAGAAACCCTTCCCTCCTCCTCAAAAGGGCCTACTTGGACTTAGTGGCCCCGAAAGTTTAAGTGAGGAACTGCCCCAAAGAAAAACAGATCAGATGATAAGCTGAGAGGCTCCGGGCTGGGGGCCAATTCTGGCTAGTATTTGGACCTGTTCCATGGCCGGAGTAAGAGGAGGTGGTCTCACGGATGCCTACGGCTGTAAAAATGGAATACAGCTTTAAAGGGGTTTAATGACAGCATTTGAAAAGGTCATAAAATGGGCACGTTAACCCCCAGAAAGTCAACTTTTCTCCCATGAAATTTGATGATACACATACATATTGTAAAAGTGAAATTTGGGAGATGCCATCTAAAAGAATATATATTTTCTATGGACATGTGGGAACTATCAAACTACATTTCCCATGGTCCAACGGGTTTCCGGTTCCGGTTCTTTGGGCGTGGGGACACCTGCGTCACCACGCAGAGATCATGAGAGGAAATCCGAAAGTAAATTTTTTTTTTACCTCTTTAGCTACTGGGCGCAGGAAGAGAGGGGAGGTAATTATGGCTAGGCGGCAGTTTTAAATTCTTACAAGCGTGTGGTCTAATGACTTTATCTATCAGCATGGCTTTAATTAAAATACTAATTTATATATTTATATCAGTCTTTATTAATTTTAATTGTAATAGTATATATGTGTATATAACTATACACCTCCATTTCTGAGGCAGGAAGCAAGATTCTCCCTCCACCTTCCTTCACTAAAAACGAGGAGAAAGGAAAACGGGCTCCGAATCACACACCGTACATAGGAATCAAATGACTTTTCAGAAAGATTTTTTCCCCCAATACGGAATCTTTCTGTTTGTCTTAGAGGGACATTTATTTCTGTCCAGCAGAGAGGTAAATACTTGAAGAGGTCGAGGACTCCCACGGGGCTCTGCTCCCTCTCTGACCATCTGTGTGCGTGAGTGCGAGCCTCTCTCCGTTAGCGGCCCAACGGCATCTCGGTGCAGTCGCCTCGCGGCTCTCTAGCCATCCCCATGTCCTCGACGCCTGGGTTCCTCTTCCTGTCACTGCCTCAGTCCGTTGAAGGACGGGGTCGGAACTGATGGTTGCCGACATCCTTCCAGTCCTCACTTTTAACTGCATTGAATCGAATCCCAGTCTTGCCCCCTCACTTGCTCTGTGGAACATCTGGCCGGCCGCTGTCCTACTCCCGGCCTCTGTTTCTTCCTCTGCTGAGCGAAGGAGGCTGGGAAACCCACCACCTTCCTTTCCACAATAAAATTCTGGGTTAAGCTGCCTCGGGGACTCCTTCCTCAGCAGAGTTTTGCCAGCTCACTTGCCTACCCATAAAGCCTTGCTTCATTTATCTCACCGACTTCTCTTTAGGGACGAGACCCGGGACTTTGTTGGGCGAGGGGCTCCCCGAGGATGCCCCCTCACAGAAGGGTAAGCAGCTGATTTCACAGATCAGATCTGATCCCAGACTCAGAGCTTCCAGGGTGCTCAGGGTGTCTGGTCCAAGAAACTGAGGCTAAGAGAGGACTTAGAGACTCATCCAAGGGTCTTGAAGTTCATTCATTCATTAAAAGTTACTGAGTGGGGGGCAGCTGGGTAGCTCAGTGGATGAAGAGTCAGGCCTAGAGACAGGAGGTCCTGGGTTCAAATCCGGCCTCAGACACTTCCCAGCTGTGTG
>NW_025349478.1:0-8783 GCF_016433145.1 Gracilinanus agilis
CTTATGTTATAAGAAATTATATTATATATATATAAGAAATTATAATACTTGTATAACATAAGTATTTTATCATAGTCTTACACCATAACTTGTTTAGCTATTCCACAGTTGCTAGACACTGATCTGAGTTACCATATCTTTGCCACCACAAAAATAGTTACTCTGAATATTTCTGTGCATTCTTCAATAGAACGTGTTTTGCTTAGGACCAATTCCTCCCTTAACTCCCTTTGATTCTCCCTCTCCATTTTTTCCTTTACCTCCTGTTTCCCTAAAATGTATTTGTCCATCCAATTTAGGCATTTTCAAAAACATTTTAACTCTGAAACCAAGTATACACAAAGAAATTCCTCTTGGAGGTGACTCAGTTTTAAGGACACTGAAACTTTGATCAATTAAAAATCATTTTAATTGATATCTTCTCTTTTTATATCATATACACTTGACACTTAATATCTTTTCCTATCCCTTCTCAAAGAGTTGTCTCCCCCATACAATGTTCAGTAAAACTATTCAACATGTAAAAAAATCTGACTTTAGGAAACTGAGGCATTTATTTACATGTATGTAAAAGAAAGAAAGATACCAAAGACATAAATAAAATTTTGGCCCTTTTAGTTGCCCCACAAGATATATAAAGATAGTCAATGACTATCATCATATATGCTTGTTTTTCATCTCTACATATCTTTTATAAGAAAAATCAAAACAGGCATTGGAGGTAATTCTGATTAAGGCATGAAAAGGGAATTAGAGTGGTTTGCCATTTCTTTCTCCAGCTCATTTTACAGATGAGGAACTGAGGAAACAGTTAACTGGTTAAGGGACTTGCCCAGGGTGACACAATTAGCAAGTGTCTGAGGCTAAATTTGAACTCAGGAAGATGAGTCTCACTGACTCCAGGGCCAGTACACTATCCACTGTGCCACTTAACTGCCCTATATTTATATTCACACACATACTTTAAACATACAAACATATTTACTATATTTGTATAGACACATATACGTTGGATTAAGGTGGGAAATTACTGAAAAGTGATTGCAGTTTAAAACAATAAAATACATCTTAAATAAAATATTAAAAAATAAATAGAAACATATTGGTCTTGGGGATTTCTAAAAACAAACAAATTGAAATTTAAATAAGGGACTGAATACATATGTCTAAACCACAGTTTCATAGGGGGGAGAGTTTTAATTGTAGCCTTAATATCATATACAGAGGGTTATACTTGATGAACTTAAAAAATCCCCCACTGTTTTCCACCCATGCATGTAGAATTCTGCTACCTTCTTAGATCATTTCTCAGCAGGAGAATTATTAACATGTGGACCTGGAATTAGTTGTCTACTTCTTTTTTTCTACCCTGCTTAATGCTGATGTAAGAGGAATGAGATTAGCTTAAAGACCTGATAAAGTCTGGAAAGGGGTTAAGAAAATATATCAGTCATTTTGAGTACTTAATTACTCTCACAAAAAAAGGAAAAAAAAATAGATGAGAAAACACGCCAATCCTACCATAACTATCTTGGTTACTGTAATGAACTAACGAGGTAGTTTTTCATAGCATCTTTAATAAGCGTTCATTTTGCCGCAACAAGAGATCCACTTTGAGGGGACGATGTTTTTGTACCTAACAAAAACTAAAAATTGAGAATTGGAAATTCTCTAACAACTCGGGGCTCTTACTGCATGATATGGGATCAGGCACAAAAGTGATGCCTGCTCTTACACACAAACACGTGGTTCATCTCACTTCACCGGCTTTTAAATAGACGACTCTACCACAGAACAGTCTCTTTTCTTGAGGACCTTTACATCCTTGTGGGTTTTCTCCTCAAAGATGAGAGCCTTGTTTATGGATATAATAAAGGAAAGACTTATTAGACTAAGTGCCTGTGGGGGAAGCCATGGAAGAGAGCCATCGCCTGAAACTAAAACAGATCTCCGAGCTTCTTAGAGTCCAAAGCTAAAACTATTGTCTATTGTAGGCAGGAATCTTAAGCTGCTCATATTGCATAATTACCTTTAATCCAAGCCATATTGGTAGAGGTTCTACACTGTGAATAATTGGATTTTCCTATGCTTTAGAAACCCACCTGCCCTTCCACAAAGAATTACAAACGGCATATGTAGCAGTTATTTTTCCCGTCATTCCATGTAACTATTTCTAGGGTGAAAAAGAAGAGTCCCTACTTGACAGCTACATCCTAAATGGGAAATATATCAACAGGAACTACTGAACAGCTTGTTGCTGTGGTCTAGGGAATAGTCCTCTCAGCTGTTATCTTCCTGATGCAGTTCCACAGTATCAGAGCAAGGTGAAGGTTCTCTTTGTGCCTCCCCCTTCGTAAGTGACAGATTGTAGACTTCTGGTACAACAATCTAATTTCAGGAGCTATATTTTAAGGCTCTGAATTTCTTTTCTTCCATGAAGCAGCAGGGTCAGGGTTGGGGAGAGAGAGAGACAATGAGCAAACTCATACATTACTGATGAACTGTTTTATAGGTGTTTGGAGGAGGAGTAGAGAAACTAAAAACACTAATTTCTGGTCTTGAAAAATGATGCAAACTAAAGCCTAGGTGGGAAGGGAAATGCAGTAGGATTTTATGTAGAACCTACTATGTGCCAGACACTGTGCTAAGTGCTTTTTACAAATATCATCTCATTTGATCCTCATAACGATCCTGGGATGTAGGTGTTATTATTACCCCCATTTTACAGTTGAGGAAAAAGGCAAATAAAAGTTGAATGACTCACCCAGGGTCATACAGTAAATACTGATTTGAAGTCAGACTTTCCTGACTCCAGACCCAGGATATTATCAACTCTGCCACCAGCTGCATTTAGGTTAGGCACAGGGTAATTAATTAAGCATAAGTTTTTTGTTTCATTTTCAAAGAACTTTCACATAATCTTCAATCACAGAAATAGGTTTATTATCTAGAAGGAAGTATTATGTAATCTTTTCAATCTAGAAACAATTTTGCAACTCAATAAAAATGTTTTCTTATTTGTCATACAAAGTGGGTATTTTTGAGATAAATAATGCTACTTTTTTGCAATCTGTTTAAGTAGATGTCCTTGGAAAACTTCAAAACAATTGAAAAATTAAAAATCACCAGTTAATTCATGCAGTAAGACCTCAAAAGTTCAGGTCATCTGAAAGAGGCCAAACTACATTAATGAAAAGTCTTATTTTAAATGTATGTAGGGGCAGCTGGGTAGCTCAGTGGATTGAGAGTCAGGCCTAGAGACCAGAGGTCCTAGGTTCAAATCTGACCTCAAACAGTTCCCAGCTGGGTGACCCTGGGCAAGTCACTTGACCCCCATTGCCCACCGTTACCACTCTTCCATCAAGGAGCCAATACACAGAAGTTAAGGGTTTAAAAAACAAATAAATAAAATTAAATGTATGCATTTATTTATATGCATATATATTCAAATATATATATATATATTTGAATCCCCAGGGCCAGTAAAATCTGGAAGATGGTTTTGGTACAAATTTGCATGAGGGAGAGGGATTTAAATTATAATTCTCACCATAGCATATCTCTAATCGTTTGTATTTTTTGAAGATGATTTTTATTTATTTAGTTAGTTTTTTAACCCTTACCTTCCGTCTTGGAGTCAATACTGTGTATTGGCTCCAAGGCAGAAGAGTGGTAAGGGTAGGCAATGGGGGTCAAGTGACTTGCCCAGGGTCACACAGCTGGGAAGTGGCTGAGGCCGGGTTTGAACCTAGGACCTCCCGTCTCTAGGCCTGGCTCTCAATCCACTGAGCTACCCAGCTGCCCCCCTTGAAGATGATTTTTAAAAATCCAAGTATAAGATTTTACATTTAATTCTCATTAAATTTCATATGAATATATTTACCATGATGTTTATGAAATCAAAATTGTCAATTTTACCTTTTTTGATTTCTTAAGACATTCGTTTGGCTAAAAATATTATCCCTAGCTACATATGTCAAAGACACTCCTGGGTGTGTTGTTTTTCCTAATTAAATATAAACTCCTGGAGGTCACGGACCTCATCTTAATATTTGCACCCGTACTGATTAGTGCATCATCTGGAAGATACTATGTGTTTAATAAATGTTTTTTAATTCATCCACTTTTTATAGTTCCAGAGTTTAATTGCATTCATACAGCAAAAATGGAGCAGCTGGACTAGCACACTAATTATAAAAGCACATTTCCTAATTTTGTACTTAGCTTGATATTAATGATCAGTGTGTTTGAAGGAAATTATTTCTGTGGTTATAGCTTTCAAGGAATCTTGCATAATTTTCGAGAGGCACTTTTTCAGAGAGAGAGCCTTTAAGGCAATGTTTTGTTCTTCCAAATCAATTAACAAAAAATTAGCCACAAAAAGTAAGCATTTATGTCTGTTCTCTGAGCATCTTCCTCATCTCCCTTCTACTAGAATTCAGACTTTACTCTGGCCTCAGATAAGGGAGATTTTGCCTCATTTTGAATGGAACCAAGTGAGATCCAAAATGCATCCACTTTGATCTTTCTAGGTAATTCCTCCATTTCAGAATTATTTCTCTTTGTGTTTTCAGAGTGTGCTTCCTGAGAGCTTCTCGTCTCTCCTAGATTGATTGCCTTATAGAATTTCGTTCTGTGGGATCCTTATCTTTCCTCTGCACCCTTTGAAATCTACTTCCCCCAGATCTCTGGTGCATGTCAAACTCCTTCTAACTTTCCTCTCCTTTAGTGCAAATTCTAAAAGAGAGGTCATTTCCAGCAAAGCTGCCATCTACTTCATTCCAGCAACTAGTTTCTTCTTGTTGGGCAGGATCTGATTCAGAAGAATGTTTATCGTTGATGGTCTTTTTGAAGGGTAAAATGTTCATTGAGTCAAACCAGGAAACTATTAGCTATTTTGCCTTTGGCTGGGAAAGAACCCCTAGAGACATTACTGAGAGTACCTATAATCAATAAAACAACGTAGACTGGCCTTGACTACTTTGGTATCACGGAACTTTTGGATAATAAGCTCTCCAGCGTGTTTGGTTTATCTGCTTTAGAGGACCCAGGGGGGAAAAAAGCGGAACATTATCACATAGAATGAGAAAATGTGAAGGGATTGTGATTTGTAATGTGGAAGTTAGTAGCCTCATACTGATATGAACATTCTGTCCACAGATCAGAATACTAAGTCAGGTAAAAAGCCCTCTTTATCACCACATTATTATTATTATTATTATTATTATTATTATTTACAACAATAATCTGGTGGACAAAACTTTTTCTTCACAAATGCTGCAGTTGTGAAAAAATCAATGGGTCTGAAACTGGAAGATGTAAGTTTAAATCTCACACCTGGCACTTTTTATTTGGCACATAAATGCTTACTTTTTGTGGCTAATTTTGTGTTACCTTGGGCAAGTCACTTAATTTCTTTAGGCTTTCATGTCCTCTTATGTAAAATAATTACTACTAATGAAGAAGATGAGGATGAGGATAGCTAGTGTTTATATCCTGCTTTAGAGTTTGCAAAGCACTTCACAAAAATTATCTCATTTTATCTTCCTGATAACTGCAGGAGGTTGGTACTTTTATATTATCCTTATTTTGCAGATGAGGAGGAAACTGAGGCAGAGGTCCAATGACTTGCTCAGGGTCATGCAGCTAGTAACTGGCTAAGATTAGGTTTGAACTTGGCTCCTCCTGACTCCAAGTCTCCCACCAGCTGTTCCTGAACTAGAGGGATTATTAGCTTAGATGGACTCCTCTAGGGCTAAATCTATGTGCCTCTGAATTTACTTTAGCCCATTCGGTAGGAATTCTCAATTCAGTGGATCAGATTAATGAGGCATTCCTGATCAGTAGTCTCAGTCAATAATCCCAAAGAATGATAACGGTCAAGGTTAAAAAGGTTTAACTTGTTGGTTCTCAAGTGGCCCCAGAGCAGAACAAAGCCCCAACAAATCAATGACATTTTACCACCTTGAAAAGGACCTCTCCCTGGCGTTGTGAAATCCTTGTGGTTTTTCCTGGTACAATCAGCACATTGATTGCAGTCTACTTCTCCAATTCGGAGGTCAGCCTCCCTTTAGTTTCTCAGACTTTCCCCGGGGAGTTAAAAAATACAAGCAGGCATGTTCCTTATGGCAAGCTTTCAAAACGAAGAATTTATTGAAGCTGAAGACAAAGGACTTAGACATATAAAAAAAGAAGGAGCCCATTTCTATGGAAATGAAACAAGCCTAAAGTCATGACATAAGAAGAAAACAAATAAATCCACCTTGCTGGCTAAAGATTAACTGATGTCATAAAGTGATTACAACCCGGTGACAATTTTCTTTGATAATGTATCAACTCAGGTTCAATAAAAATGGTTAAACATTTCACGCTTCTGCTCTCCTTTCTCCTGCCTTTCATGCCATGGCATTCTTGCCTTGTGATGGTGTTACTTGAGTTTAAGAAATTTATGGCCAAATAAACTAATTAATGTTTACTACCATTTTATCCTGCGAAGGATAGTCAATAAACATCAAAAGAAGCGATTGTTCTTTAAGTGACATCTGTTTATATTAGAAGAGCAGCGTTATGCAATGCATTTTAAACAGGGAATGTTTTATGACTATTAGTTTGGGTCAAGGGTTAGATAGTACTAGGAGCAACGGGAAATTGAAATAGAATTAATCCATGTTTTTCTGTAGAGGACGAGGACCTGTAAGGTATCTAGTTCTAATCGGTTTTACCTATCCCGTGGGGCCAAATTAAGGGGGTTTTATGAACTTTTAAAGAAATACATCCACCAAATGTACCATTGAGTTAAAAAAGGCAAACAGAGTGCCAGGCAATATCAGGAAATGGATTTAAAATAACATAGAACACATTCAGTTTCCTGATCTATAAAACGAGTAGAGTAAACTAGAAGATCCCTAAGGCACATTCAGATGAGTATAAACATAACTTATCACATGGGTTAAATACTGATTTAAGAGAAGAGGAAAAAACACATTTATATAATTGAATCTAATAGAAGGAAACACGACGTTCATAACCGTAAATGTGAATGTATTGAACCGCCAGTGAAACGAAAGAGAAAGGCAGAATGGTTAAAAAAACCAAAAGACACTAATTTGTTGAATTCACTTATAAACCATTGAACCACTTATTTTTTGTTTATTTTTATTTTTTTTATTGTTATTTTTATTTTTTAACTAGAAATGATTTTTATTTAAAGTCTAAATTAAATAACAATAATGATCTCTATTTTATTGTGATTTGTGATACTGTGCTAGTTTACACCTGTTATTGCTATTAGCTTTTGTTTTTATTTAAAAGAAAAAAAACTTTTATTTAATTAATTAATTTAGAATATCTTTCCATGGTTACATGATGTTCTTTCCCTTGCTTCCTTCCTCCCCACTCCCATAGCCAACAAGCAATTCTACTGGGTGTTACATGTGCCATCGATCAAGACCTATTTCCATATTATTAATATTTGCAATAGAGTGATCATTCAAAATCAACTTCCCCAATCATATACCCATCGAACCATGTGATCAACATTGAATCACTTGTCATATATATATATATATATATATAATAAACTTATAACACTGAACCTTACTTTTACAGACAGAAACAAAGTGAAAATTAAGAGCTAAATTATTATTTATTGGGGGACAGCTGGGTAGCTCAATGGATTGAGAGCCAAACCCAGAGACAGGAGGTCCTAGGTTCAAATCTGGCCTCAGATACATCCTAGCTAGGTGACCCTGGGCAAGTCACTTAACCCCTATTGTCTAGCCCTTACTGCTCTTCTGCCTTAAAAACAACACACAGTATTGTCCTTAAATTGCCCTTAAAACAAGTCCTTAAAAATGACTCAGTAAAATGAATATTCATTTCAAAGAAGGTTCCCCAATATATTTATTAAAATTATGTAAGATTACTTGAATGGCATGACACAAAGATAAACTTTTTTGATAACTCTGAACATTAATATTAGACAAAGTTCAAAACAAAGATTGATATGCTCACAAAGATGCTGATGACGCCATGAAGAATTGCCATCATGAAGTCTTAACATGAAGAAGGTTACTCTATCTAAGATGAGGTTCTACAGATGCTCCTGCTTATTTCTGACATTGTACTGGTTGCATCAAGCCCTCTGGATCTTTGCAAAGCATCCTGAATAAAATCTATTTAGTGGAAAGTTTGGCTTCATCATGGCCACCAGAAAATGTAGGTTATTATTCAGGTTATGGCAGGTGGTTATACGGAGAGTTGATAGAACATGCCCATCCAGATATCTTTCTTAGATGCACAATGAAAATATAGTATGAAACAGGCACTGAAGTTAAACAGGAAGAGGAGAATGATTTGAATTGCTTATGGAGAATTGCAAAAGCTACCTTAATGATAAAGTTTCCTCTGAAACAGACTCATCTTTTCAGTTCTATTCTTTTACCGATGCTATTTGCTGATGAGTCATGAAACACAAGATTATAGAAGAAACCAAACATTTGTGAAAATAAAAATGTAATTTCCTCCCCACTCATACACGAACCTTTAAAATCTATCATGTCATCAAGAACTCCTGAAGAAGATAGTTCTAGGTGTTTGTGCCTGGCCCTTTGCCATTCAACATTTTTATTATTGACTTGACCAATGATTTAAATGACATGCTTATGAAATTCTCATAAGACACAAGACTGGGAACGATGACAGATTTGGCATTCAAAAAGTTCTTGATAGTCTAGAATGTTATATTTAATGAAATATATTTAATATTTATTTAATAATATATT
>NW_025349479.1:0-2927 GCF_016433145.1 Gracilinanus agilis
ATATATATATATATATATATATATATACTGAGAGCACTTTTATTGGACTTTAAACTTTGCAAAAGTACATTTTATAGTCATAATTTCATTTGTACTCCACAGTGACTCTCTGAGATAGGGGCATTTATTATCCCCATTTTATAAATGATTCTCACAGAGAATCTGGATAAGTGACTTATCCAGAGACATAAAGCTATTAACTATTAGAGTCAGAATCTGAAACAATATCTTTTATAACTCTAAAGACCAGTATTCTTTCCACTATTCTTGACTATGCTTCTAGACCAATATATTTAAAGTTCCATATAAATATCACAAGATTTGATGATGGAAAGGATCTCAGAGCTCTATTACCATTGTTGTTATCATCATCATCTAGTTATTGTCTTTTTTTCTTTGAGGTTCAGAAAGAAATACTCCAAAACAATATTCTGCTATTATTCTTTATGTGTCAGTTCTACAGACTCATTCATGGGTAGATAAAATAATTCCTAGTTGTAGTTCAAAGCATTAGGTGGTAAGCTCATAATCTTTAGGCTCATTGATAATACTCTCAGCTTAGCTCCAGAAGCAGGCAGGATGACAGGCAAGATCTTATTTTCTTCTTAAATTTGACCCCACATAGTTTTGATATAGGCTAGGTAGCTATATTTTGGAAGTTTTTTGTTTCAAGTAGCTTGGAAACCATAAAGATTTTGCATGCTGATAGGTTCTAACATTTTTTTATTAATTTTTATTGGTCACTGCTATGCCTAGGCAATCGTGGATAATGGTTTTTTTGGGACAATAGCCCAGTCCTGGTAAATTTTTGGTGTTGAGTGCACCAGAATATTGTGGGTCCATATTTGCAGAATGAGAATTTATCATGTTTATATATGAAAGATATTTAGTTGTTAATGTATAATCCCAGCCACCACATCATGAATTGCTATTTATTCAGAATGTACTAAAATGTTATAATCTATATTCATGTATTGTCCAGTGGCTGCCATTTACTTTGATCACTAAGTAAGGATAACTCCTCTTTAATTTTTTATAGCAATTACCTGATCCTCAATGGTCATCATAAACACCTCTTTTCCTACAAGCAAATTCACATGAATCCACCATTTTTGACACTTCTTTGTTGACTTTTTTTGTCTTATGTCCAAGTGGATAAATTGGATTCCATCCCTAAATCTCAACCATTTCTTAGGATCTATGCAGAAGTTGCATTTGACAGATTTAGGGGACTTACATCCTCGAAATTTGAGAAGAAAGAGAGCTATATTTTTATTAAAAATTGCATTGGCAAGGCTCTGTTGCCCCAGTACCTCTTATTAATTGAGTGTTGTAGGGAGAGAGAGCCAAATCCAGAGAAGGGAAGTCCCATATTCAAATCAGAAGTAGCTGTTTGACACTGGACAAGTCACTTAACCTCAGTTGCCTAACCTTACTACCCTTTTACTTTGGAACTGATACTTAGTACTGATTCAAAGACAAAAGGTAAGGTTTTTTTGGTTTTTGTTTTTTTAAAGGAAACAGAGGCAGCTAGAGGGGCTCTCAGAACAAGAACAAAAAAATGGAAAATGTCCTAACAATTTAAACTTTTTCACTTTTGGATTCCAAAAGTGGAATAGATTGCTTCTGGAGGTAATGACTTCCTATCTCTAGAGGATTTTAAACAGAAGATGGATGACTGCTTGTCAGAGATATTATAAAGGGATTACTGTTCAGGTATCAAGTTGCACTGGATGCTACATTTGAAGTCTCTTCCAGCATTGAGCTCCTGTGATTCTATGAATTTGTGAGAGAATTGCCCTAACTTTACTACATTTTGTTTAATCCGTATCCTTGGAATGACTAATAATTAAAAAACTTCTTAATTCAGTCAAAGAATGAAAAAGAAACTGAGGAGATAAGGTTTTATTCTACAGTATACTGAATGGAAGAGAGACTCTGATTAGAAGGAAGAGGTAATGAGAGCTAGAAGAAAAACATGACCCACTCTGTGGCATTAGGAAAAGAGAAAAGAAGTAACAGAAAAACCAGTTTAGGGCCAGGAAAAATGTTTCCAGAAGATTAAACCTGAAAAAAGGAATCTCGAATAACCTCATACTTTTTTGAATGAGCTGGAATTTGAATAAGAAAACAAGGGTTCACTCTGCCTGATAAATTGTGATTAGCAGCTTCTTGGGCAAAACAAAAAAGCAATGTAAAAATGTGCCATTAAATTTGTTGATGGCCTGAATTCTTGATTTAATTCAACTCTACTGAATCAATATCCAAACTCATGTTATAGGTTCATTAAAGACGTAAACATTTACCCAGCAACTTTTGCTCAATATAGGTAAGTGTCTTCTATATAATAAATGGGTCAGCAAGCAATTATTTTTTTTATTTTTTTAACATTTATTAATAATCATTTTTAACATGGTTACATGTTTCATGCTCCTATTTTCCCCTTCACCCCCCGCACTCCCCCCACCCATGGCTGACACACTTTTCCACTGGTTTTGTCATGTGTCCTTGATCAAGACCAATTTCCCAATTGTTGGTGGTTGCATTGGTGTGGTAGTTTCGAGTCCACTCCCTCAATCATGTCCGCCCCGACCCATGCGTTCAAGCAGTTGCTTTTCTTATATGTTTCCTCTCCTGCAGTCCTTCCTCTGAATGTGGGTAGCATTCTTTACCATGAATCCCTCAGAATTGTCCTGGGTCATTGCATTGCTGCTGGTACAGAAGCCCATTACATTCAATTTTACCACAGTATATCAGTCTCTGTGTACAATGTTCTTTTGGCTCTGCTCCTTTCGCTCTGCATCAGATCCCAGAGGTCTCTCCAGTTCGCCTGGAACTCCTCCAGTTTATTATTCCTTTTAGCACAATAGTATTCCATCACCCGCATATACCACAGTTTGTTCAGCCATTCCCCAATTGAAGGACAT
>NW_025349480.1:0-3594 GCF_016433145.1 Gracilinanus agilis
CTTATATATTATATATTTATGTTATTTAATATATTATGCTTTAATTATATTATATGCAATAAATATAATTATAATAAATATAAAATGTTTAGTAGAGTGCTGGACACATAGTAAATGCTATATACATGTTAGAGCATCTAGGTGATAAAGTCTGAAATCAGGAAGAAGTGAGTTCAAATCCTGCCTCAGACATTTACTAGTTGTGTGACAGGAAGCAAGTCATTCAACCCTCTATCCAGTCATTTGTAAAGTGGAGATAATAAAAGCACCTGCCTTCTCCTATTGCTGTTTTGAGGATCAAATGAGAGAATACTTGCTTACCTGGCACACAGTAAATGTGAGTTATTATTATTATTATTATTATTACATAAAATATTATTACATCACAACTTCTAATTTCTGGAATATGATGCTGAATGAGTGGCTACCATATATCAACAGAGGAAGCAAATTGCTTCCCTTTATAAAGTGTTATCGTAATCAATGCCTTTGTAAATACAGTGATTAAGTTTCAGTTCTAAATAATTATGTTTAAGCACTCCCTCAAAAAGGCAAGAGGTCCACCCAACCTTTTATCACATTCTCAACTGAAGCAATAGGCCCCTATTTTTATCATGAAGATATTTTGTCTTGTTTTTTTTTTTTAAACCCTTACCTTCCACCTTGGAACTAATGCCATGTATTGGTTCTAAGGCAGAAGAGTGGTAAGAGCCAGACAATGAGGATTAAGTGACTTGCCCAGGATCACATAGCTAAGAAGTGTCTGAGGCCAGATTTCACTTAGGACCTCCCATCTCTAGGTCTGGCTCTCAATCCACTGAGCCACCCAGCTGCCCACTTTAGTCTTGCTTTTTGCTCCTGACCTTTGATTTTGCTGATTCCTGGGAACTTCTTCCAAGCAGATTGGTTCTTAGGAAACTTAAAATTTTAGAGAGCTTGCTAGGCATTTGAAAGGTTAAGAGACACCAATGGCGTATGTCAGGGGAAGGATTTCAAGGCAGGTTTTTTCGACTTCAAGCATACAAACTCTTCACTCTGCCATAATGTTTCTCTCAGATGGAAAGTTCTCATTATTATCTTTTCAAAAAAATTCATTTGCCCCTAAATTCCCCCCCGCCCTGTCAGCTAAAATTAAGGTTTTTTTCCCCTTAACTTCTGTGTATTGACATATAGGTGGGAGAGTGATAAGGGTAGGCAATGGGGGTCAAGTGACTTGCCCAGGGTCACACAGCTGGGAAGTGTCTAAAGCCGGATTTGAACCTAGGACCTCCCGTCTCTAGGCCTGGCTCTCAATCCACTGAGCTACCCAGTTGCCCCCAAAATTAAGTTTTATCTAATATAATGGACTTCTGTACTAGCAGCAATGCAATGACCCAGGACAGTTCTGAGGGATTTATGGAAAAGAACGCTACCCACATTCAGAGGAAGGACTGCAGGAGAGGAAACACAGAAGAAAAACAATTGCTTGAACACATGGGTTGATGAGGACATGATTAGGAAGTAGACTCTTAATGACCACCCTAGAGCAATTATCAATAATATGGAAATAGGTCTTGATCCATGACACAGGAAGAAACCAGTGGAAATGTGCATTGGCTACTGAGGGGTGAGGGGGTGGGGGGAAAGAGAGCAAGAACATAAATCATGTAACCATGGAAAAATTTTTTCTAAAAAAAAATTAAGTTTTCAACCAAACTGTTTCCCCAAATAGTTGTTTAAGGAAACCATTGTGCTTTAAAACAAGCTTTAAGGTTCCAGGTTAAGATGGCGGCAGAGTAAGAAGCAGCTCTTAACCTCTCCTGACCGAAACACACAAAACTCCTCAAGGGGACATAAAAACAAGTCCAGACGAACAGAGGAACCCCCACAACAGGGCACAGCGTGGAAGGTACGTGGAATCGAGGCATTTCCATGATATAAAAGGGTGAAACAGCCCTCACTAAATCACGGGCTCAGTAACCACCCCACCCCCACCCCCTCCACACAACAGCTGTAGCTCCGAAGCCAGCTAAAAAGAAATAGAGCAAGTTTGGGGCACCCATCGAGTCATTGGCAGCTCCGGGGCCTGTTCCTGAGAGCAGCAAGACTTAGGACCCCATTAAGCCAAAAAACGCAGGCGAAATCTGAATGCGGGAGCAGGACACAGGGCGCACAGCGCAGGCTGAGCAGAGTGCAGGCACTGCGGAGGCGTGGGTGGAGGCAGACACAGCCAGGAACTAAAGCCTAAGTGGGGAACCAGTGTGGACGGGTATACGACTGTGGAAGCAGCGCCCTGAGACTTGTAAAGAAACCTCTGGCAGAGGATCAAGCAAGGGGGTCTACCAGGGGGCTTGACCTTGGAAAAAACCAGAACTCAGACCTCAGGAGCCAACAGATTGCGGACAGACACTGAGCGCGAGGATAAATCTGAGAAGCTGCTGGGGTAATGATGGCTACTCATTCTCAGGAAGTTCAGAAGAGAAAGAATAACAACAAGAAAAAGAAGTCTTTAACACTCGACAGCTTTTACACAGAAAAAATCCAGACAACCGAGCAAACAGAGGAGGAGAACAAACAAGCATCCGGACCCTCCTCAAATAAGGAAAACTCCTCACAGGCTATGGAAGAGTTCAAAACTGAGATTCTGAGGAAAATGGAAGAGATCTGGCAAGAAAATAACTGTTTAAAAGGTAGAATCATGCAATTGGAAAGTGAGGCTCAGAAACCAAATGAACTGATAAGCAAATTGAACTCCAGAAATGACCAGATTGAAAAGGAATACCAGAAGATTATGGCCGAAAACCAGAAGATTATGGCTGAAAACCGAAAGATTATAGCCGAAAATCAATCCCTAAAGGCTAGAATTGAGCAAGTAGAAACTAATGATCTCTCAAGACAACAAGAACAAATAAAACAAAGCCAAAAGACTGAAAAAATAGAAGGAAACATGAAATATCTCAATGAGAGAGTGACAGACCAAGAAAACTGGTCTAGAAGAGACAATTTGAGAATAATCGGTCTTCCAGAAAAACCAGAAATTAATAGAAACCTGGACTCCATACTAACAGAAATAATTCAGCAAAATTGCCCTGAAGTCCTAGAAGAGGGCAACATAGACATTGAAAGGATCCATAGAACACCTGCGACATTCGATCAAGAAAGGAAAACACCAAGAAATATCATTGCAAAATTCAAGAGATTCCAAGCAAAAGAAAAAATCTTACAAGAAGCCAGAAAGAAACAATTCAAATATCAAGGAGCACCAATCAGGATCATACAGGATCTGGCAGCCTCAAAGCTGAAAGACCGCAAGGCGTGGAATACAATATTCAGAAAGGCAAGAGAGCTTGGCCTGCAACCACGGATCAACTACCCATCAAAACTGACTATATATTTCCAGGGGAAAGTATGGGCATTCAACAAAATTGAAGAATTCCAGGTATTTGCACAGAAAAGACCAGGGCTAAATGGGAAGTTTGATATCCAACCACAAAAATCGAGAGAAACCTGAAAAGGTAAATAAGATACAGAGGGGAAAGAAAGAAAACTTATAATTTTTAAATTTGCCTTTTTAAGGGCCTCAGTGAGATCTAATTATCTGTATTCCTATGTAGA
>NW_025349481.1:0-7981 GCF_016433145.1 Gracilinanus agilis
TATGTATATATATATATATATGAATTGTCAAATGATGCCTTCTCTAGTGGGGGAAGAAGAGAGAGGGAAGGAATTAACTGAGTATTTTAATGTAACAAACAAATAAATTATAAATCAAAACAAAAAAGTATGAGAACAATTTTTGTATTTAGATGAACCACAATTGGTTGGATCAATAGTATTTCATTTGGTTAAACATTTTTTAGTTTATGAAAATTAATTTATTTAATTTACAAACAAATGCCTATTTTCTCTTTCTCAATTTCCCCTCCCCATTGGAGAAAAAGAAAGAAGGAAAACATAGTCAAGCAGAACTAATTCCCTTCACTGGCCATTTCTCCCCCAAATGTATCTGTCTTCACTAGCTCCTTATGGAGATTGGATAAGCTGATTCATGTGAAAGATTTTTTAAACATGAAAAGGCTATAGACATGTTAGCTATTCCCAAGCATCAAGGGCACAGCAACCTAGAATGCACTAAGGGAAGAAAAAAAGGGGGTGGTTCTTCTTATAGAAACATTGGTCACCTGAAGTCCTGGACCTGCCTTCAGGGCTTTTGCTCAGGCTGATCCCTACACTTGGAGTGCCTTCCCTCTATCTCCTCATGGGAGAATTCCTTCCTCTCCTTTAGTATCACAGATATAGAGTTGGAAGAGATCGCAGAGGATTCTAGCACAATTCCTTCATTTACGAGTGAGGAACCTGAGACATAAACAGGAGGAATAGCTTGCTTAAGGTCCCACAGGAAGAAATGGGTAGAGCTGAGATTTGAACCCGGATCCTTGGATCGCTCTTTCCATGTCCCTTTCCACTTGTTGTTCAATTGTTATTTTTTCAGTTGCATCCAACTCTTTGTGACCCCATTTGGAGTGTTCCTGGCAGATACTGGAGTGGTTTGCTATTTCCTTTTCACTTTATAGATGGGGAAACTGAGGCAAACAGGGTCAGGAGACTTGCCCAGGGTTACACAGCTAGTGTCTGTTGTCAGCTTTAAACTCAGATCTTCCTGATTCCAGGCTCAGCACTCTATCTACTACTCCACATAGTCACCAATCTCTTTCCATTAGAGAGACCTAATAGTCCTAAGGGCTGCCCCCTCCTCTGTGAAGCTTTCCCTGACTTCTCTCCTTAGTATCACAGAATCACAGAACCTCACAGGGGCTCAAACATCACCTGTTGTAACTCACACCTGACCCAGAATCCTCTCAATAACAAACCCGAGTCAACACCCAGCCAGCTTTGGTTTGAAGACCCATAATGAAGGGCTGCCCACCAGCTTCTGAAACGGTTGCTCATTCCGCTTTGGGACAGCTCTGTTAGGAAGTGGTCCCTGATGGGCATGAGGGATAAATTGGCCTTTTTGCAGCTTCTGCCCAGTGTTCCTGGCTCTGTGCTCTGGGGTAGTGGGGACCCTCAGGCCTTATATAACACTTTGCTTCTGGTCTCTCTAATTCACTTATCAGGCAATATTGGGCATGAGAAGTAGAGATCGTGTCCTCTCTCTGTGACCAGACACCTCCCGCTTCCCCCTCCACCCCTCGAGGGTAAAGACTATGTCTCTAGCACTAATTTATATTTTTCTTTAAACCATAACTTTCTGTTTTGGAGTAGCTTCTAAGGCAGAAGAGCAATGAGCGCTAGGCAATTGGGGTTGTGACTTGCCCAGGTCACACATCTAGGAAGTATCTAAGGCCAGATTTGAACACAGGACCTCTTGTTTCCAGGCCTGGCTCTCTCTGTCCAAGGAGCCACCTACTTGTCCCCAGCACCAGTTTGTATTAAGCAGGATTTTAGGATCAGAACTTTAAAATTGAGAGGAATCTTAGAGACCAGTTTGTCCAACAACTTCATTTTACAGATGGGGAAACTGAGACAGACCCGTATGGGTGAATGACTTGCCTAAAATCACACAGATAGCAGATGGCAGATCCAGAGTTTAAATCCTGGACTTCTTACTCTAAACTTAGTGCTTTTTTTCACTGGAGTACACTATTTCCATTTAATTGTAAGACTGTATCAAATTGCCCATTTCCTGGCCCCAGTGGTTGTTTTTCCCTCTCTAAGATACCAGAGAAGGAAGGTATCCCAAAGGAATCATTCCCTACCCTTTTTTAAAGATCATGGTTCAATTGACTAAGCTTTGAAAATTCTGTCTTAGTCCTTGCCCTCAAGGACTTTCATCTTAGAACACTCAGATTGAACACTAAGGTTTTCAGTTTTTGTTGATTAATTTAAAAATAGGCAAGAGGAGAGTTAATCCTATCTTCACAGTTCCAAGGCAGAAGAGTGATAAGGGCGAGGCAATGGGACTTAAGTGACTTGCCCAGGGTCTCACAGCTAAGCAGTGTCTGAAGGCAGATTTGAACCCATTACCTCCCATTTCCAGGTTTGGCTCTCTCTCTCCTGAGCCACTTAGTTGCCTTCTATGGCAAAGGTTCTTAAGTCAGGGTCCACTAGCTCCTAAAGAAGTCCATGGATAGATTTCAGGGTTTGTGAATTTGGAATGACAAAAAAAAAATTATATTATTCTTTTCACTAACTTTTGCTGTCCTTTGTAATCCTTTCTGTTTTAATCTATGTATTTAACAATTTGTTTCTGAGAAGTTCATGGGCTTCCCCAGCCTGCCCAAGGGGGCTGTGACCCAAAACAGGCAATGGAGATATAATTGGGACAGAGGAAAGTAACTGGAGAAAGGAGAGAGCACCAACAACTGGGAGGCAGGGTCTGGAAAGACTCTGAATTGGTTTGGTTTTCTCATATTAGAAATGCAACCAGTGAGACTTTTTAAGTAGAACCTCATTTTCTTACTTCTCCACCTAACTGGTGTTCAGGGCAGGTGGTTAGTGTCTTTTCCACAGTGAATACAGCTGTGACAAAAAGGCGATGGGATTTAACCAAACGTGGGGGTTAGGTCTAGCTGTATACATCAGCCAAGAAAGGAACAGGCTACGGGGCCAAGTTTTGAACACAGCATCCTGTTCTAGCAAATTCCAAGAAAAAATGGCAACAGCATACCCTTTGGCCCAGCAATCTCGCTGCTGGGCATAGGTGCCAAGAAGGTCAACGGCAGAAACAAAGGTTCCATATAGGCAAAAAAAAAAAATCAGAGCTGTATCCTTTGTGGTGGGGGCCCCAACACACCTGGAAACAAAGACCACATCCATCTGCTAAAGAGGAATTCTGAATAAAACTGTGGCATAGGAATACAATTGTACCATGAGAGGAGAAGAGTACGAGGAATTTGGTGAAACACGGTATTACTTGAATAAAGCAGAGTAGATCAGAGATAGTTAATACCAGGAATACAGTGTAAACAATGACTTCAATAATGGAAATGAGAGCAGTACCAAAAGGCAACTGGACTCGGATGAACTGGAATGAAGATTCCTAGGTACAAAGAGATGGGTAGAGAGGGTGGAGACTATGGATGCAGAATATGATATGCACCGCCAAATGATTTGGCATAGTTTTTTTTTTTTTTCTACATAGGAAGGAATACACAGGACATTGGTTCCAAGGCAGAAGGGTATGGAAATATAGAAGAATGTGCCTCTGGTATAAAAAAGTAAATTAACAAAAGGCATTAGTAATATTTTTTAAATGAACAATTACAAAAAAATGACCTCAGCTTCATTTGTAATATGAAGGGGCTGGATTTATTATTTTTATTTATTTATTTTTAAACTGTTACCTTTTGTCTTAGAATCAACACTGTGTATTGGTTTCAAGGCAGAAGAGTGGTAAGGGCTAGGCAATGGGGGTTGAGTGACTTGCCCAGGGTCACACAGCTAGGAAGTGTCTTGAGGCCAGATCCGAACCCAGGACCTCTTATCTCTGGGCCTGACTCTCAATCCACTGAGCCACCTAGCTGCCCACAAGGGTCTGGATTTAATAAAGAAGTAAGTCAGGATTCAGAAAGACCTACATTCAAATCCACCCCCAGATACTTACTGGGTAAGTTACTAAACCTCTGTTTGCCTCAGTTTTTCATCTGTAAAATGAGCTGGAGAAGGAAATAGCAAACCACTCCACTATTTTTGCCAGGAAACCAATCCCCAAAATAGGAATATTAAGAGTTAGATATGACTAAAGGAGCTCAATAGTGACAATTTTAATGATTTAATGAACTTGAAAATCATTGAGGCATAGTAGAAAGAATATTGCCTCTGGAGTCACGTGTTGTTCAGTTGTTTCAGTCATGTCCACCTCCTCATTATCCCAGATGGGGCTTTCTTAACAAAGACATTGGAAAGGTTTGCCCAGAATCATATAGCTAGTAAATGTCTGAGGCTGAATTTGAACTCAGGTCTTTCTGACTCCAAGCCCAGTGCTCTATCCCATGTCATCTTGTTGCCCTGGAGTCAGATATTCTGGGTTCAAATTCTGCTTCTGATGATTCCTATCCATGTAACTTTGGGTAAGTCATTTATTTTCCCTGGGCCTCAGTTTCATCATCTGTAAAATGAAGGAATTAGATCAGATGCTCATTAGGTTTCTCTTCAACTCTAGACCTATTCTCATAATGTCATATCATTATTGATTTAAAGCAGAAAAAGGACATTAGAGATTGCTTAGTGAAAGCATTCTTCCCTTTGACCATTTGGTGAAACCTTCTTAGAATAAAGCTGCTTGTTGTTTTTTTAAAGCCTAACCTTTCAACTTAGACTCAACACCGTGTATTGGTTTCAAGGCAGAAGAGCAGTAAGGCTTAGGCAGTGGGGGTCAAATGACTCACCCAGGGTCACACAGCTAAGAAGTGTCTGAATCCAGATTCGAACCCGGGACTTCTCATCTCTGAGCCTGGCTCTCAATCCCCTGAACCACCCAGCTGTCCAGAATCAAGTTTTTAAGAGTGTAAGATAAAATTCATAGGCTTTTTAAAGGAAACCGATTATACTGATATAAAGATGTAATTTTTTTCCAATACGAGTTCCCCGGCCCCTCCAGTCTCCCCCCCGGGGTGGGGAGGTGGGGATCCATGGACCCTAGCTTAGAGACCTCTAATCTGGTCTAAACTTGTCATGTTATGGACGAAAGACTTATCTGAGAGACTTTCCCAGAGACATACGGCTCCTAAGAACCAGAACTTGAACTCTACCCAAATGGTCCAACTCCAGCTTCCCAACTCTTTCCTCTCAACTTTGAAACTTCAGTGATTAACTCGGATCTTGCACGGGCTTTGAAAGAAGCATGCACTCTCTCCAAGCGCCAGCAGAGGGCCAACTAACCCATTTTGAAACCCGGCACCCAGAGTTCCTTAGGTCTGGGATACTCAGAGTTCATGGAAAAACCCAAGCCTGGTTCCACCTGGGAATATTTTCCCATGAGGTGGGCTGAGGGAGTGGAAGACCTCTAAAAATAATAGCGAGGATAACGATTTGTTAATGAATTGGATCTTTCAAAAACTCCATGGAAACCCACAGAGAATGATTTTTTGTTTAAAGAGGGGACATGTAGGAGGGATGATCATGTGGGAGCTGAGAGGAAGCTCAGAGGTCATCTCGTCCATTCCCTCTTGATACAGATGGGGCAGCTGTGCCCCACAAGGGCCAGTGACCTGCCCAGTGTCCCCTGGGGTCCTAAATAGAGTTGGGATTCTGAGCTCGGTCCTCTTACTCCAGCTCCTGAGTTTTTCTTCCCCCCGCCCTGTGGCATGCCATCCCTTTGGAGGGCAGAGAAATGGGCTGGTGGGTGGTAGAAGGAATGTCCCACTCTTTAACAGGACCTTTTTCTCTTTGGGCCAATGGCCAACGTCTAGGGAAACCATCCTCTATGTCTAGGAAGAAAAGGGGAAGGAGTAGAATGCAGCTCTGGCAGGGCTCCCCCAAACACTCGCCCTGCTTCGATCCTGGGTGCTCCCCCCCCCACCCAGCGAGGGAGGTAGGCCTCCCTGGAGGACCCATTCACTTAGTGTTTCTACTGGAGACAGTCTGTCCAGGGGGCGAACGGGAAGGAGCGGTGAGTGATGAAGGAAGCCAGCATAAACGAAGCCCTGCCCCAGCCCCGGGACCCCCACTGAAAATCCAGAGGAGAAAAGAAAACAGGGCTTACGTGAGGAGGGAGGCTAATCCTGCTGCTCACCGGCCTCAGTTAGGTCCCAAGGGAGGGCTCAGAGCGAGAGCAGCTCCTCGCAGCAACGTCCAGTGGGGCTGGAGGCACCTGCAGCTCTGTGATATAAGTAACACCTACAGACAGGTCTGTTTGGTTTTTCAGGTTTCAGTGCACAGCCCCTTTGATGACGGTGACATACAGTCTGACCAGTATGACACGGCTCCTCGGAGGGGGAGCCACTGGGGCTCACCTGCAGAAAGTTTACCTTTATCCTGTTTTTGTGTGGCTGCTTAGCCGCCCAGGCAGGGGAGGAGACGATGCCCACTGGACCCTAACTTATGGGCTGCCCGGCCACGTGTGCCTCTGGGAGTGTGGTGGGATTCCATCCCATTCCAGTCTGTGCCATTGGTGGTTAGTAAGTATCTACTACCTACAGCCCCAACCCCAACCCCACCAACTGTGGTCCCTGCTTGGAAGAACTGCCATTGGACTGGAGGAGGCTGTCCCATCAATGCAACTCAACAAGCACTATGCTAGGAGGCGGCCGGGTGCTTCAGTGGGGAGAACGCTAGCCCTGGAGTCAGGAAGACCAGAGTGCCAGTCTGACTTCAGACACTCACTAGCTGTGTGACCCTGGGCAAGTCACTTAACCTCTATTCATCTTAATCCACTAGAGAAGAAACGGCAAACCACTCCATTATCTCGGCCATAGAAAGTATGGTCCGCAGGTCACAAAGAGTCAGGCATGACTCAGCAACATGCATACATTGGGTGGTTCAAGGGATAGAGCATTGGCTCGGAGTCAGGAAGAACTGGGTTCAAATCCAGCCTCAGACACTGACTAGCTCTGTCACACAGGGCAAGTCGCTTAACCTGTTTGCCCCAGTTATCTCATTTGCACAATGAATATAACAGCAGCAGCTACCTTTCAGGGTTGCTGTGAGGATCAAATGAGATATTATTGGGGAAGTGCTTCACAGTACCTGGCAAGTAGAAGGCACTTTAAAATGCTTATTTCCTTCCTTATCACACTTGATATTCAGAACAATCGTCAGGGCTGGATGCTGGCATTAGCTCCATTTTGCAGATAAGGAAACTGAGGCTAAAACACAGATGTAACCATGTCACTCCAACTCAAATTGCAATGGTTGCCTCGCATCTCCAGGAGCAAATATAAAATCTGTTGGTGTGCAAAGCCCTTTATAACCTGCCCCAACCCCTAATCTTCTTACACCTTTCACCCTTCCCATGTAATCATCTGCGATCCATTCACATGGGATCCCTAAGACACTCCAACTCTGGGCATTTTCACTGGTTACAATCTGTTCCCAGAAAGCTCTCCTTTCTCATCTCTGTCTCCTTCTGCCTTCCCTGGTTTCCTTGAAGTCTCAGCTAAAATCCCACCCCCTCCAGGAAGCCTTTTCTAACCTGTCTCAATCCTAGTGTCTTCCCTCTCTCGTTTATTTCCAACTTATCCTGTCTGTAGCTTGTTGGCATGTGATTGCCTATGTCCTTTCTTCCTCATTAGATCAGGAGCATCTTGAGAGCAGAGAATGTCTTTTATCTTTTTTGGCATCCCAGCACTTAGCACAGTGCCTGGCACTTTTACTGACTGACTCCCTGATGGAGTCTGAGGGAGATTAAATAATTCGTAGAGGATCACCCAGGTAGCCACCATATTAACTTCACACAATCCTTTTAGAAGCTCCTACTGATACAAGTCTCTTTTCTCTTCTCCTTTCCTCTCCCTTTCCCTCCCCTCTCTTTCCCATCTTTCTCCTTTCTTCTCCTCTTCTCTCCTGTCATCTCCTGTCCTTTCCTGTCCTCTCCTGTCTTCTCCTGTCCTCTCCTCTCTTCTCCTCTCCTGTCCTCTCCTATCTTCTCCTCTCCTCTCCTCTCTTCTCCTCTCCTCTCCTCTCTTCTCCTCTC
>NW_025349482.1:0-4805 GCF_016433145.1 Gracilinanus agilis
ATGACATGACATGACATGACATGATATGTCATGATATATTATACGATACGATATGATATGATATGATATATGATATACAACTTCCAAACCAGAATTCCAAGTAGACCTAGAGAATCATCTAGATCAGGAAAGAGATAAGTAGAAACTATTCATCAAGGAAGCCAACAATGAGCTGGAAACAGGCTCCTAAGCACATTGCTTAAGCCTCCTTCCATTTGTTTTCCAGATTCTTGAGAAATCAGAACAATAGAACAAAACTCTTGACAGATTTGTTCCCACAATGATTTCTTAGCAGAAGGAGGCGATTGATAACAACAGTCTTCCTCCTACTGCTCTCTGGATGGAGTCTCTGAAATGGCTAAGATCCAAGAGTGGAATCAAAAGGCCCCCTATGGGTGGCATCCATATGAACTCAAAAAACAATATGTTGACAAAGAAGCATTAAACAAATGGCTGAGTCATGAGATTTGTTCAAAAAATAGAAGAGCTTATAATAACAATTCAGCAACAGGCCACTGCTGCAAAGAAATTCCTGAAAGATTTTCTTAAGGAGCCAGAACTTATTGATGGAGGGTAAAGAACAAACTATTGAAAACTATGCACTACTATAAGTACTAAAACTATTATAAGTAGAGCTTGAAAAAATTATAGAATATACCTAGAAAGGGGGCATCTACGTGGCTCAGGGAATAGAAAGCCAGGTCTGGAGATGGAAGGTCCTGGGTTCAAATCTGGTCTTAGATAGTTTCCATCTTTGTGACCCTGGGCAAGACACTTAACCTCCATTGCCTAGCCCTTACTGCTCTTCTGCCTTACATACTACTATGCATTTTGGTTTTAAGACAGGGTTTTTTTTAAAAAAAAGAATATACCTAGAAAGACATGGTGGTAGATGGGACAGGAATAGATTGCACTGATCCAACCACTAGCTTTACTTGTTGGATATCAAGGTGCTGACTTGTTACCTCTGACCTGATGCTGTTCTGCTGATATAACGTCAAACTAATTTAACCATGCACATCCTTGGAAACCTGTCCCCAACCATATCCTGTATTGTGAATTAAACAAGCCTGCACCCTCCTCTGACAGACCTTGAGCCTAACTGGCTTAACCACATGAATGAAAAAAAATATTTATTTGATGCTTAACACTATTCTAAGCTAAAAGAGTTCCTCTCCCCGGATGGATACTTATTTAGAGACTAGCAGAACCCTAATAACTTTTAGTCCCTAATTTTCTCATGTCTTTGGCCACTGAATTTTAAAACAATACATTCAACTCAATTTAATAAATGTTTATTAAACCTTTCCTTTAGGCAAGGCATTCTTAATCCATTTGTTTTATTCCTTTGTAATTAGCTGGGCCAAACTCTTTGGAGTGGTTGTGGAGCTCACATAGAAGGTTTTGGAATGTCCCCAGGTTTGATGACATCAGCACAATGTCATGGGCAGGCAGGAGCATCTAGAGGTCCTCAAAATCTCCTAGGAATTCGTCTGATTTGGACCCTGTGCTAGATCTCGTTTATGAGAATGGCAGGTACCTTTGGCAAGTGAATGCCTCTCTGCTTCATTCCTCATTGATACAAATAATCAGAGGATTATCAAATAAAGTTAATTTTATGTTAGACCTCCCAAAGAATCTCGTATAATTTAACATATAAATGGGAGGCACCTTGTTGTTGAAGGAGGATGATACATGAGGTGGCATTTTCTTCTACTATCCCAAATATTTACTTTCTTTAATAAATTTTTATTGATGTTTTTTGGTTTTTTTTTAATATCAGCATAGTTACCCCCCACTATCCTTCCCTTCAAACATTTCTTTTACATATATATATATATATATACATATATATATATATATAAGCAATAAGCACAATGTAATCATATCCATCAGGCAACATATCTTGAACAAATCCTGTAATTGGGCAATGGACAGAGCCTACAAAACCATAAGAGAAGAAGCTGGGTTGAGTTTGGGAGATTAAGAAACTCTTTGACTCCAAACTTCTTTCTGAAACAAAGGTCCACCATTTTGGAAGGGGGAAAAAATAAAATGTATTTTTAAATTTTAACTTAATTTTTTAATCAGTAAAAATCCATTTTCTCCAACTCCACTGAACAAAAAAATTTAAATTAACTTATATTGTCAAGCAAAATTAATTACTATATTGACCATGCCCAAATATTGTGTAATTAGAATTTTGTAACCCAGGATTCCATTTCCCAGAACCTCACTTTCATTCTTACATTAAGTCCTTACATTTTGGAGATAAGGTTTCTGAAACCTGGCCCTCTCATTCTCTTTTCCCATGAATGTGGTTGGGAAAAATTGCTCTTTACTCAGGCTTTACTCTCGTCTTTCAATGTCCTCTTCTTTAAGTGATTATTAATAAATCTTATAAAATATAATACTTGGAGTTGTTATATGTTAATTTTAATCTCATAATATAAATACATATATTTGTGTGTGTATATGTATGAATGGGTATACATATATATATTTATAATGTGGGGATATACATTTCTATAATCATATTTATCTACACAACTGAGTCCATTACTCTCTTGACAGGAGGTAGATAACATGTTTCATCATAGGCCACCCAGAAAAATGGTTGGTCATTATACTGATCAGAGTTCTTAAGTCTTTCAAAGGTTTTTCTTTTTACCATTTTGTTACTATTTTCATCTTTAATCTATTCATTTAAATTAATTTAATCATTGTCCTGATTCTGCTCACTTCATTCCGCATCATCACATCCTTCAAAAAAAGGTCCCGTTCATGTCTTACAGAACATTAGCATTCCATTCCATTAATAAGACACAATTCAGTCATTAGCCATTTGATAGGGAACCCCTAAGTTTCCAGTTCTTTGACACCACCAAAAGAGCTAGTATTCATGTACATGTAGAGAGAGCTTCTTTCTTTGACTGTTTTAGGGGTGTTGGAATGGCAGGGTTATCAATGGGTCCAAGTTTAATCAGTCTTGGGTCATGGTTCCAAATTGCTTTCTGGAATGTCTACAGTGCATTAATGGACTTGTTTTTCCAAAGGCCTTCCAACGTTCGGCATTTTCTTTATCGTCAACTTTGTTAATCAGGCAGATCTCATATGAAAGTTTAGAGTGCTTTTAATATGCATTTCACTGATTATTAGAGATTTAGAACACTTTTTATATGCCTTTAGATTTTAGATTCCTTCCTTAGAAAACTCCTTTGACCATATCCTTTGAGCATTTATTGACTGGGGAATTGGACCAGCTTCTTAATACCAGTATCCTTTTTTCTGTCGTGGCAAATCATTTGCTGGCCATGAAACACTACTCTCTCCAAGAACCTGAAATTGAGAATCACCCAAAGGACAATGGAGAAGCATATTTATTGGCTATAACACATATAATAAGAATATTATTTATGTATATATGTAACACATGTAATAAGAATGTTATTGTATGTGATACATATAATAATATTATATGTAACACATAATAAGAGTATTATTATATGTGTCACATATAATAAGAATAAGAATTTAGACAGGAGAAGCATAAAATATATCATCAAATAAATGAACAAAAAAAGAAGATGAACAGGTCACCCATCAAAAGGAAAGGATAACTGATGTATACATGCACCGTCGGTTTCTTCCCAATGTCAAAAGGAAACATGGAGGATTCCCCTGTGGTAAACTTAAGGAAAGAGTAAAGTCATGGAAAAGTCATGCAGGACAGACAGTTAGTACCAGTTGGACTCTAAGGTATCTCTTCCAGCTCTGTATCTATGCTCCTGTGATTGATAGATGGGGGGGTGGTGATCTGTAAGACAGGATGGGATGCCCACATAGATCAAAGATCTCTTGTGGAATAAGTTCAAGATATTGAGTTATGTTATGGGGATACAAAGATAGAAATTAAGTAGTTGGTTGTCCACTAGGCCCCTTTCCACTAGAATCTTCAAGACTTCATGCCTCTCTTCTGGGTGGCTCCTGTCTTTCCTAGAACCCAATCTGTCTAGTTTTGTTTACTAGTCCCAGTGGAAAATGACCAAGGAGTAATTAGGGAGTACCATGGAGAGAGCACCAAGCCTGGAATCCGGAGGACCTGAGTTCAAACTTGACCTCAGACACTTTCTAGCTGTGGGGACCTGAATAAGTCACTTAATCCTGATAGATTAGCCTTTGCTGCTCTTCTGTCTTAAAACTGATAGCAGGACAGAAGGTAAGGGTTTTTTAAAATGTCAAAACTGGAATTCCCTAGTGTATTTGAATATAAATGCCCAGTGAAAAAAGCACCTTGATTTTCAATTCAACAAGAGAACTTCAAAATGTGCCACAACATAGACCCTCCTCTTTACATTTTCTTGGCAGCCTCATTTGGCACTTGGGTCCCCATTCATCAAGTGCTATCCTTTTCCAAATTCATTTTGATTTCTTGGAAATGGTGACACATTTATAATAAGAGGGGAACCACAGGCCAAGTAACTGTTGCACAATAGAGGTATCATTCCAGATTCCCATATGGATTGAGCATGACCATGGTGGGGGGAAGAAGAGTCTAAGGGAGGACCAGAACTCACAGTATCAGGATGCTACCTTTATTTCAGATTTTAGAAGAGAGACTTGGTTTCTTTCTTTCTTTCATTCTTTCTCTCTCTCTCTCTTTCTTTCTTTCTTTCTTCCTTTCCTTCTTTCTTTTGCTTTCTTTCTTTCTTCCTTCCTTCCTTTCTTTCCTTCTTTCTTTCTTTTGCTTTCTTCCTTCCTTCCTTTCTTTCTTTCTTCCTTTCCTTCTTTCTTTTGCTTTCTTC
>NW_025349483.1:0-7087 GCF_016433145.1 Gracilinanus agilis
TCTCTCTCTCTCTCTCTCTCTCTCTCTCTCTCTCTCTCCTTTGAATCCTCATCATTAAAAATATCATGACCTAGTGGATCAAGAGACAGCTAGTTGACTGACTGACTGACTCACAACCCTATGAAGCAGATAAATAATGGAAGTATTTTTCTATTATTCCAGACAGGGAAACATACTTAGAAAAGCTAAATGACTTGCCCTAGGTCACATAGCTAGTCTGAGTTGGAACTTAACTCAGGTTTTCTGACTGCAAGTCAAATATTCTTTCCACTACCCCATTGCCTTTCCCAACTAAAAGGCTTTGACTCCTCTTATTTCAGGGTATTTAGCCAGAAGGCTCCAGGGCAGGGATTCATTCCAGTACCAGAATGCTTTGCCTATATTTTCCTCAATCTGAATCCACAGGGAAAAAACAAAAACAAAGCAAAAACTCTAGATCTGTGAAGCTAGTCAATCTAGTCCAATGTAGACCCAAATCTGCATCTTTCAGCTTTAAATCACAAGGAAAATGGGAAACAATTTTTCCTTGGGAAAATTTACTTATTAAAAATGAGTGATTAAAAAAATGAGTGAACATGAATGATCGAGATTCATCATATATATCAAATGATACCATGCCCCTAATAGCCACCTTTTCATTCTTTAGTGTTTGATGGTTTTCCTCTTTAAACTTAGCGACACACTAATATGTATTCATATTTCTTATTTTGGGTAGACTACAAGGACCTCCCTTTTTACCTTTAAAGAAACTGTCTCAGTCATCAGAGAGCCATTTCATGAAATGCTTTAAGATTTAAGATTGAATTTACTACAGCAACTTAGCTCAAACTGAGTTCATCAAAATAAACATGTGAAGCGAGAAAGTGCCAGAATGAAGGCATATTAAAAAAAACATTCACACAAATATCTCATTTTTCTAGGGAATGCATTACCCACAGGCAGAAAATAAATTTCATTGCTGTTCTAACCTATGGTTGTTAAATTCACAGAAAACACACATTGATGTATGCAAAAATTATTTGTTTGCCACATCTTTGAAAATCAGAGATCTAAACAATTTACTGCATTCTCTTTTTATAAAAAGAGTCTTTAATGATCAGAAACAAATGGGTAACTATTTCTAAAAAAATTTACTTAAAAGTGTTTTCATGGTTAATTACCTAAGACTTGAAAGTACAGGTGTATGGATAAGTAGAAGGCTCACTCTCCACTTTATTCTTCATTTCATTTATTGACTGCCTGTTATTTGCAAAACACTGTGGGAGGCATTGGGGATAACATACACACAGAGACACAAATAAGAAATGGCCTCTGACCTTATGAAGCTTATGGACTTCTGGTGAAATACAACATTTACACAGCTATGTAAATACAAGATAATAAATATAAGGAAGAAATAAAGCATAATTAGGAAGAAAAAGGACCAGTATTTTGAAGGAAACTGTACTAAAGCTGAGCCTTGACGAACATTAAGGATTCAAAAAAGGGGTAAAGCAAGGAAGTAGTGCATTTTAGTCCCTCAAGACAACCTGTGCAAACACAATGAGGCAGGAGAACTCCTAAGTTCTCCTAAGTTTGGAGAACAGCTAGTACACCAGTTTGCCTGGAATATGCAGAGCAAAAAAGAATATAATGCCCAAGAAGGCTAGAGAGGAGAACTCATATCCGAATGCGGAGGACTCTACATACTAAGTTGTATTTTATCTAGGAGGCAATAAAGAGAAGGATTTCTGAATGGGAGAGTGACAAGGTCAGACATATGCATTAAACAGATTATTTTTGCAATTTTATGGGTCATTGTCTGGAGAGGGAAGAGTTGAAGAAGAGAAGGCAATTTGGAAGTCCAGGGTAGAGGCATTGAAGGTCAGATCTAGAGTGACCCAAAGGGGACCAAATGCAGGCAATGTTGTGAATGTAAAATAAATAAGGGTGGACAGCTGTGGGAAAGCATAGGAAAGGTTAGGGAGGGAGGCAAAGAACCTATTATGATTGACTCTAAGATCATGAATCTGTGTGACTGGAAGGACAGTGGTGTTCTCTATGGAAATAGGGAGGAGGAGTGAAAAATGAGTTTGGACAAGATGACCCATAAGGGACCTTTTATTTCTCAATCTTCTGATCTACATGGTTACAAATAACTATAACACAAGGTAGAACAAATGTTCCTGTGAATGTGTGCTCCTTTTTTGAGCCAAGAGAAGCTGGTTGACTTATATGGTCCTAAGAAAGCAGTAATCCCTTGAAGCCATCTGCTTGTCTCGTTCACAGATGATCATGTTACTGCTGGGGCTGAGTGCTAATTAATGAGGGTTAATCTTAGTCAAATTCATAGACTCCTGTCTGAGAGTGTGTTCGTGAGGCTCCACTGATATTTAGAAATGGTTGGTTATTTTCTTTTGTCCTCCAAGAGGACCGAAATGATGTCATTGATGATGTCTTTTGACTCACACATAAATTGGATTTAAGTGAAGCAGATATGTACAAAGTCATCCATCTCAATCTCTTCCGGAGTCATCAAAGTCCAGTGGCAAGATAAAAGTCAAGATGATAAGTGATGCCTGGGTTCTTCAATATCTAACCAACTTCTAAGTACTCCATAGTCCAATCAGTTCCTTACTAAATCTTGAAAGTGAGACCTTCACAGAATGGGGGTAATCTTCAAGTGTTTGTAATATAAAAACAAAAGGCATCAATAAAACTTTAATTAAAAACAAATAACTTTGTTATATTGACATTCAGAAACTTCTACATATTCTGGTCTTTCTCAAACTTATTCATCTTTTATAAAATCCCCTACAATGTAGACTTTAAGCAATCATCCTAATGCAAATATTAGTAACATGGAAATAGATCTTGATCAAAACCCAATCGAATTGCTTGTTGGCTACGGAAAGGAGATAGGAGGAGGGGAGGAAAAGAATATGAATCATGTAACCATGGCAAAAATATTCTAAATTAATTAATTAAATAAACTTTTTCATATTAAAAAAGAAACCTTAACAAATTTAAAAATTTAAAAATTTTTCAAATTAAAAAAAGAAACCTTAAAAAAATAAAAAATAAATAAAATCCCTTACATGTTCCTATAATTCAGTTACAAAAGTTCCTAGATCCCATAACTCCATCTCCTGCCCCTGTGTATTTGCACTGGTTAACTTAGATGCTTGGAAATAATATCCCTCCTCACTACCATCTTTTACTATTACACTATACTACAAATACAAAGTCTTAGAGTCAACCATGTTAGTTTCTTTGCCTCTCTCCCTGGATTTCTATAAGATTTGGCTTCAATCTCAACTTCTACAAGAAACCTTTTCTAGGCCCACAACTACTAATGGCTTACCCTTTCAGATTACCTTTCAACTATTTCTGAAAGACCTCCTACAGAAGATAGGATTTGCGCTGAATCTTGAAGGAAGCCAGAAGACAGGGGCGACAAAGAACATTCCAAGCATGGGAGACACCAGTGAAAAGGCAGAAATTTGGGAGATGGAGTGTCCTGTTTGAGGATCAGCAATGAGATCAGTGTTGGATTGTTAAATATTTAGAGAGTAAACATAAGAAGTTCAGAAATGTATGAAGGAGTCAGGTTGTGAAGGCTTTTAAGTACTAAACAAAAGATTTGATATCTCCTCCTGGAGGTATTAGGAAACTGTTAGTGTTTATTGGTGAGTGGTATGTGAAATTCTCACTCCTGTGCTTTAGGAAAATCACTTTGGCATCTGAGAGGATGGGAGAGACAGAGCAGAGAAACCAATTAGAAGGCTACCACAGTTGTCTAGGCATTGGATGATGTGAGTCTACCCCAGAGTAGTGACTGTGTGAGTGGAAAGGAATAGATGTGAAGTGTAAAATGAAAAAAAGAAAAACAACAACTTGACAACAGACTGGCTACGTGGAGTGAATTTAAATGAAGAGTAGAGAATGATGCCCAAGTGGCAAGCCTGAGTGACTAGAAATATTCTAGTTATGCCCTTCATAGTAATATGGAACTTTGGAATAGGGAAGGGTTTGGGGGGTGGGAAAGATAATGAGTCTGTTTTGAGACACCGTTAGGACACAGTGTTCTTTGGTTCAAGATGTTCAAAAGGCAGTTGGTACTCAGGGAATAACAAGCCAATATGACTAAAGCATAGAACATGTTAAGGAAAATAATATAATATCAATCCAAAAAGATATGTTGGAGCCACTGTGTAAGGGGCTTTAATCATAAACAAGGAAGTTTGTAGCTTATTCTAGTGGAAATAGGGAATTTCCCTAGTAGAGCATGATGTAGTCTCACCTGTACTTTAGGAATATTGATTTATCCCTTATGTGCAGGAAGAGCTCGAGAGGAGAGAGACTAGAAATAGGGAGGAAAGTCAGAAAACCTCTGGAGTAGTTAGTATAGGTGAGAGGTGCAGTGGTGAGTGTGTAACTCAAGAGAAGAAGATGAATGTGAGAGGGATACAGGCTGAACCAATATGACTTTGTATCTACTTTGGAAGCGGGAAGGGATAATTAGGATAATTTAAGAAACAGAAGACAAAAATACAAACTTATCAAGACTTGGCACCTAATTGTATTTGTTAGGGTGTAGGGGAAGAGTAAAAGATCACTCCTATGCTTAAAATCTGAATGACTGGAAAAATGGTAGGACCTTCCATAGAAAGAAGGGATTTGGGAAGAAGAGTAGGGCAGAGGAGAGAATGATAAATTCTATTTAGGAATGCTGAGTTTGAGATGTTCATGGGACCTCCAAGTAGAGATATACAACAAACAGTTAGAGGACTTGAGCTCAGGAGAGAAATGAGGGCTGGTTTTGCAGATTTGTGAATTAACAACATAGAAATCATAGTTAAACACCTGAAAATGATGAGATCACAAGACTCAGGTAGTGTTCTGTATTATACAGATGCATGGGTGACAAATGGACAATTCCACAAAGGAGACTGAAAAGGAACAGACACATAAGTAAAAGGAGAACCAAAAACATTCTATGCCACAAAAACCCCCAGGGAAGAGAGGCTGTGTAGGAAAGGGTAGTCAATAGTTATAATTACTACAGAGAGATCAAGATAATAAGGATAACAAAAGATCACTAAATGTAAGAAGAGATTGGTGGTAAACTTAGAGAGAATAATTTCAGTTGAGCAGTGGAGAAAGAAACCAAATTTTTGAGCCTTGAGAAGTGAATAAATGAGGTGTAAAGACATGGAGACAAAAACTAAAGACCCCCTTTTTTTTAGGAGTTTGGTTTTGAAAAGAAAGGGAAGATAGAGGTTTATAGCTTGAGTGGATAGCAAGGTCCAATGAGAGTTTTCTATTTGTTAGTTCTGTTTTTAAGGATTGGGAGATCTGGATATTTTTCTAGACATGAGGTAAGGAGCCATTGGATAAAGAGATACTGAAGGGGAAAAGAGAGAAGGAATGATTGAAAGAATAAATTCCCAAAAGTGTTAGATTCAAAGACAGAGAAGTTAGTATTGATAAGGAGAACCACCTTTTTCTCTGAGGACAGCAAAGTCAGAAGAGCAGAGATAAATTAATGGCAAAGGACAGATTAATGAATGATATTGAGGGGATTTGAGATATACAGTTGGGGAAAAGAGAAAGTGATGCTGTAAATTCTCAATTTTGGGAAGTAAAGTATGACACTAGACTCATATTAAAAAATGGACGTGAGTTAGTAGAGAGGTTTTAAGAACTAAAAAAAAAAAAGAGGAATAGAACAGATATAGTGAGGCATGGGATGGGAAATTAACAAGATTGTTGATCAGCAGTGAAACCTCCAGTTGAGATGAGAAGTCCAAAAATTTGAGGTGGACTCAATTAGTATATGTGACTTCTTCCAAAAGCATTCAGCAGCTTGCAAGTAGGATCAGAGAAGGGAGTACAGGATAGTCCAGTTTTCAAGTTTCTAAGAGAATGAGCAAAAAAAAAAGGAAAAAAAGAACAAGAGATTATTAAGTGTAGAAGGCATGAAACTGAACAGGTTAATACAGTATCCTGATTTTAAAGTGAAAAAAGTAAAGCCAAGAGAAGGGATGATATGCAACAACAACAAAAAAAAAACACCCCCAAACCAGGAAGAACTGGAATGATGAGGTTGAAATAAGAATGAGAAATAGGTAAAGGAAGAGTGAGGATCAAAGAGAGCTGCAGGAATGATAAGTCATACTAACGTAGGAGAATTTCAGAGTTGTAGATCTTAATGGTAGAACACTAGTAGAAGATAATGAAATCATATTATTATCATTCTTATGTGTGTGTGAGGTGGGGAGGTAAGGGTTTCTGAAGAGACACAGCATGCATATTTAAGTCCCCAAGCATAAGGGCAGGGCTTAGAACAGAGAGACTAAGCCACCATCAAACTTCATTGCACAATTGGAAATTTTACATGAGCCAAAAATTTGACTTGATCACATTTTCATACATCTAGAGATGGAAGGGAACTCAAAAACCATTTAACCTAACTCTCATTTTGTAGATGAGGAAATTGACAACCAGAGAGGTTAAGTAATTTGTTCAAAATCACACAGGTAATGTCAGGGACAGGATTTGGGAAAAATTAAACATGAAATGAAGCCATCTGAAATTAAATTAGGTCTTGAGGAAAATCTGCAATGAAATGTGTTTCTAATGTGGGATAGTAGTCAATTCAATATATTCATTAAACAGGGGGAAAGAACAGTCCCTTGTCTCCATTGTGTAACAAATAGCAAACATTTGTTAATCACAGTGTTAGACACAATGCCTGGGGTTATACAGTTATGAGCAAATCAAATGGGGGATTTGCTCAACCATGACATACATAGGAGATACTCGCCAAGTTAGACCAGTGCTACACTGACAAGCTATTTGGCCTAGAGCTGCAATACTTGCTCACTGAAAATTCTGGCCACTCTACTTCTTAGTAGCTATGGGCTTTTATCCAATAGGTTTAGCCAGCTTTCGCCCTTTGATTTTGTACAGGATAGAACCTAATCTAAGTAGAGCTTGTATTTAGCTTCCATCTATCTATCTATCTATCTATCTATCTATCTATCTATCTATCTATCTATCTATCTATCATCCATCTATCATTTCTCTATCATCTATCTACACC
>NW_025349484.1:0-2456 GCF_016433145.1 Gracilinanus agilis
CCCTCAAGTAGTTTATAATCTAATAAAGGGAAAGACAACACACAAAAGCAAACTGAATAGAGAATGGGAGAAGGAAGGTAACCCAGCATGGTTACCTGCTGGGAAATAAAGAGATGTTTTGTCTGGGCACTCTCCTTAAATGGAGGTTCTGGGGGGATAGAATAACATGGACAAGAATAGCAAAGAATAGAAAGGTATGGCTGGGTGGCAATCTGTACCAACAAAGAGGCAATATCCTTCTATTAATAGATTGACTAATTGAACTCTAACAAGTTTTACAAACCACAAAATACTCAAAGAAGAAAATGAATTTTGTCCCTTCCTGGTTTCTCCAGTCTAAAACTACATAAGCAGGAAAAGTAGATGCTTTGAATTCTGATTCATATCCCATATATTGGCATGCAGAATTTATTTTCATTAACAATGGAATTAATATAGTGATGAAATTCATCCCAGAGCTAACTGGCAGGAAGGAGATGACAAACTTATTTCCCTCCAGTTATTTAAATGACAAATGAATTTGACATATAACTGAGTTGCCACAGTATAATGGGAAAGGAAAAAAATCTATGTAAGTTGGGCTTCAAAGGACCTGAGTTTGAATTCCACCACTGCTATGTAACTCTAGGTAAGTCCGTTTTTCTGAGCCTGTTTTCTTATCTTAGAAACAGGGATAATCATACTCACCTTATAGGTGAATTGTCAAATTTAATGAAACCATGTACATTAAAATTATTTATAACTTGAAAACACTTAGGAGAAATTAAAATAGCATTTATTCCTAGTACGATTAGACTGAATAGCCCCCAAAATTCTCTTGTATTTACATCATTCACATTTTCCCATGTTTCCTTTCCTTTTCCCTCCTATCAACCCTTATTATTTCAAAAGGAGAGAAAATAGGTCAGCAAAACTAATACATTTAAAAATGTCACCCGCTATATGATTTGGGAAGTAAACTCTAAACGACCACCCTAGTACAACTATCTATAATATGGAAATAGGTCTTGATGAATGACAACATGAAGAAAACAGTGGGAATGTGGGTCGGCATGGGGTGGGGGGGAGAGGTATGTTTTGGGGGGGATAAGAACATGAATCATGGAATCGTGGAAAATTTTTTTCTAAAAAAAAATTAAATTTAAAAAAGAAAATAAGTTGACCTAGAGTATATAAAATACTTTACAAACTGGAAAAAAATGTCACCCACTTCAGAAAAGAAGTGGGAACGTGCCATCTCATATCTGTAGTTTGGGGTCAAATTTGACCATTATAATTTCAAGCATTCAGTTTTCAAAACAATTTTTTTGCTATTGTTCTTTCCATTTACATTGTTGTAATCATTAAGTCTATTGTTTTCTTGGTCTTCCTTACTCCACATTGCATCAGATAATATATGCTTTTCCATGGTTCTCCATTTTCATCATAATCAGTGTTTCTTATAGCAAGGTATAAATCCCATACATTCATTACCACAGTTTGTTTAGCCATTTCCTGAGCAGTGGACATCTTTGTTTCCAGTTCTTTGCTACCACTAAAAACGATGTTAAAATATTTGGGGGCGGGCATATAGAATCAAGGCTCATCTGTTTGGCAACAATATGTTTCCAGTGGTATTGTACGACTTCCAAGATGAACTAAGCCTGTCTCAGGTCAGTCACTTGGTAGTTTAGGTCTGATATTACAATGAAATGTAGGTCATTCAACCATTAACAAAAGATTTACTTAGCCATAAAATAAAAAAGGAGTATCAACAATGGTACAACATTTAGCTGGAAGTGTCTCCTCTTCTCAGGGTATGGTAAGTCTTTAGATATTGGGACATCTGCCAAATCTAAAAGGTCCATGAATCCACAGGAGTGGTTTTCTTATGCCTTGAAGAGATTAGAAAGAGAAATAGCTTAAGGTTACCAGGAAGCTCTCAATAATAGCTGATGACTAGAATCTTAGCCCCCTATCACAACCAAATAGTTTCTTCGATTGCTAGGATAAGAACTGGCTTCATATACGTAGCAGAGGGAAGGGAACCCTGGATTTACTCAGCTTCCCATTACAGAATACTATAGCCTCTGTAGGATTTTCATTGAATGTCACACAAAAGGCAATGGTAAGGCATATGATGGGTTTGAGAAGGTTATAACACACCACAAATAAGGAATTATGCAGAAGTAACAATGTGAAGGATATCATTAAATAAATGTATGACTTAAAAAGGAGATGCATCAGGCATGTAAAGAGAGAGTGAGGAAAAACTAATAGCCTGCATATGCTCTACCGGTATCTTCCTCATTTCAAGAGAACATAAGAGTAACAAATAAAAAGTTCTGGCCAGAGTAATAATCATTTATTAATAAAATGAGAGAGACAGAGACAGAGAAACTGAGAGAGAGAGAGAGAGAGAGAGAGAAGAGAAGAGAAGAGAGGAGAGGAGAGGAGAGGAGAGGAGAGGAGAGGAG
>NW_025349485.1:0-1070 GCF_016433145.1 Gracilinanus agilis
ATATATATGTATATATATATATATATTATCAACAAGTGTTTATTAGAGGGCAGCTAGGTAGTTCATTAAATAGAGTCAGGTCTGGAGACAGGAGGGACTGGGTTTAAATCTGCCCTCAGGTGGCAGCTGGGTGGCTCAGTGGATTGAGAGCCAGGCCTAGAGATAGTCCTGGGTTCAAATCTGGCCTCACATGCTTCCTAGCTGTATGACCCTGGGCAAGTCACTTAACCCTTGCCTAGCCCTTACCATACTTCTGCCTTAGAACCAATACACAGTATTGATTCTAAGATGGAAGGTCAGGGTTTTAAAAAAAAAAAAATCTGACCTTAGACACTTCCTAGCTGTGTGACCCTGGGTAGGTTGCTTAATCCCCACTGCCAAGCCCTTACCACTCTTCTGCAGTGGAACCAGTGACTCTAAGAGAGAAAGTAAAGGTTTTTTTTTAAAAATTGCTTCTGAGCAGCCAGCAACTCTGCTTAAGGATACGAGGACAAAAATGCAGCCATTTCTTTCCTCAAGGGGTTTTCTTCATTCCATTCTATTGCCACTTTCAATTTCCATTCTATTTCTATTCCCATTCCAAATACTCTCTTAGCTAGAAAGCAGAAGGGATGTTTTTTTTAAAGCCTTTACTTTCTGTCTTAAAATCAATACTCTAGACCTGCAGAAGGAAGACTTTAAGAGTACACCAGTATAGAGACAGGAGGACCTAGGTTCAAATCCGGCCTCAGACACTTCCCAGCTGTGTGACCCTGGGCAAGTCACTTGACTCCCATTGCCCACCCTTACCACTCTTCCACCTAGGAGCCAATACACAGAAGTTAAAGGTTTAAAAAAAAACATTAAGGGGCAGCTGGGTAGCTCAGTGGAGTGAGAGTCAGGCCTAGAGACGGGAGGTCCTACGTTCAAACCCGGCCTCAGCCACTTCCCAGCTGTGTGACCCTAGGCAAGTCACTTGACCCCCATTGCCCACCCTTACCACTCTTCCACCTATGAGACAATACACTGAAATACAAGGGTTTAAAAAAAAAACATTAAAAAAAAAAAAAAAGAGTGCACCAGTGTAGAGG
>NW_025349486.1:0-8996 GCF_016433145.1 Gracilinanus agilis
TGTATATATATATGTATATATATATACATATATATATATATTAAGCACCCATTGCCAAGCACTCTACCAAGCATAGGAAATAACGAAAACAAAAATAAAATAGTCCTTACACTTGAGGAGTTTTCATGCTATTGTTGGAAACAACCTGTACACATAGAAACCGAAGAAAATATAAACAATAAGTATTTAATATAATTTTGAATTATAGACTCCCTATCTTTATTACCTAGTATTTCATCTTGTCTCCTTGTCAGAAGACCTAGGTCTAGGTCTGTATAATAACTTGTCATTTTTTTTATCCTTCCCAGGACCTAGTACAGAGTTGGTACTATATGTTTACTTTGATAAATGAATGAATGAAGGTGAAAATTTTATTTACCATCCCAGTATCCTGGAAAGCCTAACCTTATACCAATGAAAAGATTAAAGCTTTTTTTTTTATTGCTAAGAGGAAAATAAGTGACTTAGTAAATAACCAGCTAGGCCTACAGATGGGAAATTATGGGTTCAAATCAAGCCTTAGACACTTCCTAGCTATGAGACCCTGGGCAAATTGCTTAACCCAAACTGGCTAGCCCTTACAGCTCTTCTGCCTTAGAACTAAGACTTAGTATTGATTCCAAGAGAGAAGGTAAGAATTTTTAAGAAATGCTAAGATTATGCTAGAAATCAAAACTATTCTGAGATTTGGAGACTGAGAAAAACACTAAAGGATATCAAACAACCAGATTAAATTTCAATTGAGATACATAGACATTTACAAAGGAAGAGAAATGCATAGCCCAGCCCAAGACATTTAGAAAATAAAATGATGTGTTTCATTACCCCAAATACCTCTCTGTTTTCTCCATCTGTATTCAAGAGGGAAAACCCTGAACTTCATGCCAGCTAATCACCATTTTTAAGACTCATCCAACTGGGAGTTTACCCTCAGTTTTAAGTATAAGGTTCAATGGTAGATCAGGAAGCTGAGCTCTATGAAAATCTGACAAACAGGCAGGAGGAGAGCAACTGTAAATGCAGCTGAAGAGAGAGAAAAAGACTCAGGAGATTCTCATGTCACATTGGATTTGTTCTTATTTTCCAGAAAATCCTTTGTAATAAGGTATCTTTAAAAAATGCATCTTTTTCACAAAATTTTCTTAGAGAATGGTTTCTGGATAACAGAAATGTCATTCAAAATTAGAAATGGGCAGGACAAACAAAACCAGGATTGTCCCATAAGGAGAAAATCCATCATCATAAAAATCATTAGACAAATCCTCTATGATATTGTATAATATTAGGAATGCTTTAACTTTTCCCTTCCAACCTTGAGGCTAAAATTGCCATTCATGTCTCCACAGAAGTCTCTGAGAAAGAAGGCTCTCTGTGGCCTTCTCCAGCCTCTCAGAGAGAGTCTCACTACCCTGGGACATTTCATAAAAGCCCCCTTTGCAAAGAGGTATGGTAGCTTTCTTTACTCTGTAGTTGACTCTATCTGTGAAGGACAATGGAGAATGGAATTCTGTCCCTGGTCCTGCCACTGGTTTGTGACTTGCTCTGGTTTAAACATGAATCTTCCTGGCCCTTATTACATGAAAAAAACAGGAGAATTCCTGTTCTGAAGACCTGGTCTCATTGCTATTCCCTCAGGCTCTTAGATCTACAGCTGAGATAATTAGTAGAACACACTGACATCCTCAAGGGTTAAAAAAAAATAATGTCAGTGACTTTGCTCTTAGACTCTAGTAGAAGTCTTGTAAATGCTTCCCTGTTTCAGGTGCTAAGAAACAGGGTGGATGCTGCTGTTTGGCATGACTAATAGAACTCAAATTTTTTCCAATGGCAAAGTGGCATTATTATTAGACTTCAAAACAATCTAAATGTTCCTATTTTTGATGAAGTATTCAGGGAACAAAAGCTAGAACAAACTAGGAATTCAAAGATCTAAAGGTTTGTCTTTCCATTTTCAAAGTTTTCTTTGTTGATTACAGCTTTGTTTTCAGGGAAAAAGTTGTTTGGGGTTTTGGTTGACCCTCCCACCCACCTACCCCCACCTTTGGGGATTTTCGTCCTACTGAAAGAGAACTGAAATGTTAAGGTCTTCTTAGTTGTTACCTTGGTCTCCTAGGACATACAACTGCACTAAGTATTGGAATAACTGAGACAGAACATGTCTGTCTCTCCAAGCTTCATAATCTATATTCCACAGTATGCAGGGGATATACTGCAGAGATAGTGCTGGATTTTGAGTCTGAGAACCTGAGTTCCGAATCTACCTCACACCCTTGTGTGAACTTGGGCAAGCGTCTTTACCTCCTTGATCCTCAGTTTCCTCATCTGAAAGATGAATGGTGGGACAGACAGTCCCTAAGGTTCCTTCTACCTTTATGTTGTCTAGGTACCTTGAGAGCACATAGTGGTCATATAGTGGCCCATTCTCTAATCATTACACAAAGCTGCTGCCCTTGAAAATCCACAGTATGCCTGAACCATCTCATAATGTGTGAGAATATTTTTGATATCCCTGCTTAATTTTTTTTGTTTGTTTGTTTTGTTTTTAAACCCTTAACTTCTGTGTATTGGCTCCTAGGTAGAAGAGTGGTAAGGGTGGGCAATGGGGGTTAAGTGCCTTGCCCAGGGTCACACAGCTGGGAAGTGTCTGAGGCCAGATTTGAACCTAGGACCTCCTGTCTCTAGGCCTGACTCTCAATTCACTGAGCTACCCAGCTGCCCACTCCCTGCTTAATTTAATCAGTATTTACTCATTTCATTTGATTCAATAGGTACTAGTGATTGTATTAGGTTGGATTAATACTATTAGAATAGGAGTCATATGGGTTATGATGAATTAATCTACCCTGTATTGATGATAATATTACTTTTATTAGTTGACATATAGGATAGATTTGTATTTTATTAGTTAGGCTTGTTATAAGAACTCATAACAGGGCAACTAGTCAACTCATAGATAGAGAGCTACACCTGAAAATGAGAGGCCTTGGGTTCAAATCCAGACTCAACTACTTCCTAGCTGTGTGATCCCAGGCAAGTCACTTAAATTCAGTTTTAACTAATCCTTACTATTCTTAGGTTTTACAACCAATACTTAGCATGAATTCTAAGACAAAAGATAAGGGTAATAAGAATTTATATTAAAAAGATTTGCTATATTAGCATCATCCCTCACAAGTATTAGAACTATGTTCAAAAAAAGGTTTTCCTATCATAAATGTTTTTACTGTGGAAAGCCCCAGAATACTCCTAACAAAGCCCCTATGATTAATGAATGCCTCCTTCAACCAATCATAGTTTTCCCCACTTATGAAGATGATCGATCACAAATTATAACTCCTCATTCTACTTTTAGTACTCTTCCAAAGTCTATAAAAAAGCAATTATACTATAAGCAAAAGCATCCTTGACTCTAAGGCAAGTCTTAGATTCAACTTATTAGGGATCACCAGTCTCCCTACAGGCCGATACATGTTATGAGCTCTGCCTGGCTTGCCTTTTGTTGCAGACTGGATTTTTGCAGCCTGCAAGTAGGGATAGTAAAAGCTTTTAAATGCAACTTAAGGGCTCCGTTCATACTTTAAGATTATAGAATGAAAACTGAAAAGATTCTCAGAAGCTGTCTAGTCCATCCTGCTCATTTTACTGTTAGGGAAATCATAGGGTTCTTCATACCCTATCCCTTTTCCCATCACTATTCCACCATCACAATAGAAATAAAATGGGGGCACCGAGGTCTGAGGGATATTTTTTATTCTTCTTTTTTTCATGTGTTGTTATGCCTAATGAAATTCATCATCAAGTGTCAGACTACTCTCTGTCCTTAGTTAGGTTGGTCCTTGGAAAAAAATGAATCAATCTGTTGCCAGTCGTGCCTTTCCAGCATGTTTTGAACCTATCAGAGTTTGTGCCCTGCTTGCATAGCCTTCAAGACCTAGGATTATTTCCATGCCAATTGGACTTTGGGCAGTGTACACATCAATAAGGCTAGAAAGGAAGATTGGAGACAGGTTGGGAAGAAATAGCTTTAAAAACCCTCCAGAGGAATCTGTTTACTCTTAGAGGTAGGGGGCTGACAAAGGGCTAAGTTTTAAGAATAATATTGTAGGTGCTTTGAAGAAAAGGGATTGGAGAGGTGAGGGGCTTGAGACAAGGTTATCAAGCAGGAATTGCCTGCAATAAGGAGGCTGACAAAGGAGTTGAGAGGCTAAACTAAGTTGGTGGCTATATGGGTGCAGCTAAGAGGGACATGCTAGAGATATTGTGAAAGTATATTAATTGAAAAAATAGCTAATGATTGGATGTATGGGGTAAGGGAGAATAGGTAGACAAGGATGACTTTGAAGTTTGCTAACTTAGAGGTCCAGAAAGATAGTGGTGACCTCTAATAGAAGGCAGCTTGGTGACGCATAGGTAGAGTGCTGTGCCTGGAGTCAGAAGATTCATCTTTCTGAGTTCAAATCCCATCTCAGACACTTATCAGCTACAAGACCCTGGGTAAATGACTTAATTCTATTTACCTCAATTTCTTTATCTGTCAAATGGGCTAAAGAAGGAAATGGCAAACCATTTCAGTATGTTTGCCCAGAAAATCCTAAATGTAATCATAAAGAGTCAGGTATGAGTAGAATGGTTGAAAAACAAAAACTTATAGACATAGGGAAGTTCATAAGAGAAATGGATAAGTGAATTTCAGGGGAAAAGGGGTAGATAGAATTTTTTTTTTTTTGGCTCTGTTGTAAATGCAGATATGACATCTAGGTCAAAACATCCAATAGGCTGTTAGTGATGTGGGAAGAGAGGTCAGGCTACTGAGTACGGATGGATATATACACCAGTGAATCATCCGCACATAGATGATAATAAAAACTATGAGAGCTGATGTGGTAGCCGAGAGAGTGTAGAGAGAGAAAATGCGAGAACCCATGACAATACCCCTGGGTATAACACCAATGAGGCCAGAGACAGATAAAGATCCAGCAAAGGAGGATGAAAAATAAGAGTGAAAATTTTGAAGAGAACCCAGGGAGAACAGTGTCACAGAAGTCAAGAGAGGAGATAAATGTCTATGAGGATGATACAGTCGGTATTGTCAAAACCAACCCAAGTCTCTCCAGGTTTTTTTTTTGTTTTTAATTAACCTGATCATCATACTTGTATAATTCATCTGCAAGTCTTTCTCCAAAACCTCTGCAAAAAATCTATTCAACACACTGAAGGCTTCTTCTCTTAATATTTGAGGCATATCAGTACAGCTCGTAGTCTCTCTTCAAGTCTGGTACACCTCCTATTTCTAGTAGTACATTTCTATGCGTCATTTGTGCCATTTCTTCTGTACAAGCAATCTTTGGTAATAATTCACAGCCTACTTACACCCACCATGCAAGTCTTTCCATTGCCCTTCAGCTCACCTACAATTTTTATTTTTCCCAAGATCATGGTATTCCATGATTATATTCATATATCACCCAAGGGACTAATATGTTATTCCATAATCCTTTCCTGAGCTAAGAATAACTAATAACACAGAGTTGTGCTCTTTTAGACCTAATCCATACTCATTACTCCCTAGTAGAAAATAAGCTTCTTAAGGGTAAGAATTATTTGCTTTTGTACTGGTATTCCCAGTTCCATGTACATACTAGATACTTAGCAAATGCTTATTGAATTGAAATCCCAGCATGTGCCCCTGCTTCCTATGGTTCCTGTCAGAAACAGAAAACATCTCAACAAACTTAAATTTCTTCTTCCCAAATCCTGTGAGGTTTATAACAAATTATTTTCAGGAGTTGTGTGGGTGAGATTTGTTGCAGGGACTCCCCACCACCAAAGTGGAGCCTCACTAACTAATGTAACCCACCCAGTGGAAAAAAACCACTGAAGCAAGCCTCCCTCGTATTATTTGGGACTTAGACACTGAATAACTGACTTGGAACAAGTTGTTATATTTCTCTGCATCTGTTTCCCAAGAACCTTGAGAGCCTTTTAATGAGAATCACTTCAGAAAGGACTTTTCTATGGGAAAAGAATCTTCTCATAGATAGCAAGACCAGGCAGACATTAGCCAATGCAAGGAATCTAAGTTCAGAATTCCTAAAAAGGGGAATTTCCCTCAATTTAGATGGAAATTTCCCCTTAATACTAGGTAGTAATTCCTTTGGAATTCACAATTTGACTTGCTAGGTTGGTATCAGGACTGCATTCCTAAGGCCTTCCCACCTCTCCTTCCTCCTCCTCTCTGACCCAAGGGGAAGAAAGGGATGATGCAAATTCTTGCAAACTAATCTAATTGGGTGATAAAGATCTCCCGACTCTAATAGAGCACAAACTGAGCATGAGTCAGCAGTATTGCTGTTTGGGAAGAAAGTTAGCATGATGATACTGCAAGACACAGAAAAGGATTAATTATGTCATATGAAAGCAGTGAGTTGATGCCCCCTACTAAAAATGATGATAGACATTTCTATAGCATTGTAGGGTTTAAAAAGTACTTTATATCCATTAGTGCTTTTTGAGCCTCACAAAAATGTTTTGAGAGAAGTCCTACTATCCCCATTTTGCAGAGGAGAAAACTGAATTTCATCTATAGATTTTGGGCTTGGCTTTCTCCTTACTCCTAGGTCACTGTTTTTCATTACACCTTGCTGAGATTCTAGTATCACTCATGTCCTTACTTTAGAAATGGACCCAATTCTCAGCTCCTGGGATATTTCAGAGTAAGTACAAATACATACAAAACACATACATACATGCATGCATGTTTTGCATGACTTCATATGTATAATGGGTATTATATTTCTTGCCTTCTTGATGGGTTGGAGAGGGGTAGAGGGGTTAATTATTCATATATTAATAGAGAGAAAGAAAGAGATAAAATATAATAATAATAAATAATACAAATGTAAAAATTATATTATGATATAATGTTATATATCTGTGTTTATATATATCTTAAGATTAAAGGAAGGTTATTAAACATTTATATAATTTAATAAAGTCTTTTTTTGGCCAATAAATCAATTACAATCAAGTATATAATTTGAATTCCTATTAAGTTTACTCTTGTTGTCTCTGTTCAGTTATGTCCATCTTTTCATGACTCCATGCGAAGTTTTCTTGGCAAAGATACTGGAATGGTTTGCTATTTTCTTCAGCTCATTTTATAGATGAGAAAGTAAGGAAAACAATGTTCAGTGACTTTTCCAAGGTCACAGTTAGTGTCTGAGGCCAGACTTGAACTCGTGAAGATGAGTCTTCCCGAATCCAGGTCTCGTATTCTATCCACCATGCCACCTCACTGTCCTTTAATCTATTCAGGGCTTTCAAAAGATATCTAGAATTGCCAATGTATAGTCAGAAAATCTTGAACTCTTGGACTCCATCTCCCAGAATTCTTTTTCATCTCCCAGAATCCTTTTCCCTTCCCCCACATTTGCAGCTTCACATGATGTTTATAAGTTTGCTGTAACTCCATCTCTTTCTCTCTTTCTCACTACTGCAGCTAGATTAGCACCTTTTTTACTCTAGCTTTTTATCTAGTTATTATTAATAAACTTTATTAAAATAATACTTGGAGTATTCGAAGACCAATTTTGCTTCTTACGCCCTAAAGAGCTTACATTCTGCCAATGGATTGGGAAAGACAGAATAAAGAAAAACCTGAAAAGCCCAAATACTAATAAACACAAGGAATAATAAGTGAGGTTTTGTTGCTTTTTGGTGTTTGCCCAGGGCAAACATGCTCCTCCAGCAAACCTCTCTGACTGGGGTGGGGTGGTGACGTTCTGTATATCTCATAGAAAGCTAAAACTGGCCGAGGAGTCAGAAGACTTCATTTCAGGCCCTGCATCTACATCTAACTTGCTGCATAGGCTTGGGCAAATCCCTTAACTTCACCTTTAGTAAAATGTTAATACAGACTGGACAATCTCTGAGGTTTCTTCCACTTTTGCCATCCTTTTATGTTGTGTTTTTTGGGATGATTCTAAGATTCCTCTGCAGAACCTAGGACTAGCCCATTGGGAGGCCTCATCTTTCTCTGGGTAAGCCAGCCGCCATTCCTAAATATTCCTTGGCCAACATCCAAACCTAAAAATGGGACACACCTGGTTAGTGAAAAGTACCATGACATTGTTCTTCTATATTCTGGGACAGAGCTTCCAGAAGGCTGGTCTCTATGCTATAGCCATGTGCACAATAGCAGCCCTAACGGGGTTTTGTGCCTTATAGAGGAGCCTCCCTCATTACTGGCCACTGACACAGGTAGGGGAGGAGACATAAACATGGCAGGTAATGCCAAGGAAACAATTTTAGGTGGCAGGGCAGAGGGATTTGACAAGGTTTTTCTTTTATCTATTGACTACCAGAGGAGCTAATCTAACCTTCAGTATTGCCAAGATCTTCTTGAAAATAATGAAATTATTCTGATAGCAGTAAAACTGACTCACTTTAAATATCCCTAAAGGGAAAAGAAGGTCATAGAATCATGGAGTTCATAGATTTAGGCTAGAAAGGAAACCTTTGCCCAAAGAAGTTAAGTGATTTGCCTAATTTTGCACAGCCAGTATCTAAAATGGAATTTAACCCCAAGTCTTCTCTCACTCTAAGTCATCACCCTGACAAAAAGGAGGCAAAAGAAAGAGTTCTGCTGTATTAAAAGCAAAGAGAAGGGGTGGTGTACCTGAGTAGCTCAGAAAAATTGAGAGCCAGGCCTAGAGACAAGAGATCTTAGGTTCAAATTTGGCCTCAGACACTTCCTAGCTGTGTGATTCTGGGCAAGTCACTTAACCCCTATTGCTTAGCCCTTACTAGGCTTGGAACCAACACAAAGTATTGATTCTAAGGTGGAAGGTAAGAGAAAGAAAAGGAAAGGGAAGGTAAGGGAAGGAAAGGGAAGGGAAGGGAAGGAAGGGAAGGGAAGGGAAGGGAAGAAAAGGAAAGGGAAGGGAAAGGAAGGGAAGGAAAGGGAAGGAAAGGAACCCTGTATTTTAGATCCAGAT
>NW_025349487.1:0-1433 GCF_016433145.1 Gracilinanus agilis
ACTTGAGAATCCGTGTGTGTGTGTGTGTGTGTGTGTGTGTGTGTGTGAGTGAAATCACAAGTGTTAAAATAAAAGAGAAAAAGTGTTTTGTGGTTATTTGGTATGTGGCTTTCCCTGAGTCTGGACTATGACTTACATTCCTTAGCAAGTGGAACACTTTCAGAAAGAGAGGGTGGGAAAGAAAGAGAGAAAGTAGTCAGAAATGGAGAGGGGGAGAGAAAGAGACAGACAGAGGGAGAGACAGACAGACAGACAGAGACAAAGACAGAAAGAGAGTTACCTAGTGGTCAGCCCCTTTCATTGTTCAATTGCTCAAGTGTTAGGAAGTTTTCCCTTGTTCAACCAATCAATAAGCATTTATTTTGAGCACTTACTATGTGATAGAAAGGCAAAAAATAAATATGGTCCCTGCCTACAAGGAGTTTACATTCTCACAGGAAGATATGTCCATAGAAAAGGATGTATTGAGCTGAAAAATGTTGCTTCTACAGTGCGGTAGCTAGGACAGCAGCATATGTCACTTTAGCTGGGTCTAATCGATGTAGAGAAAAATGAAGCTAGCATTTCCTACCTAGATGTTCTGTCTCTCTACCAATAAAGTGTAAGATTGTGGCAGCTTTTTGAACTCCTCAGTTTCACTTATGACTCATAGTCAGCTTTTGGTCCAATACAATTCCCAAGTTGCTCTTAACATACTTGTGATCTAGCCTGTGCTTCCCCTAACTCATAACTGCCATTGATTTATTGACTCCGAGTGTTGGACTTTACAAGGTTTGGCCTTTTAAGAAACAATTTCTTTTGCTACACAGTTAGTTGTAAAAGGACCTGAGGCTTTAAAAAAATACAAATTAACTCGTGATATTTATTGTTGAATGTGAAATAACTCACATCCAGTCTCTGAGCTAGAACAGAACAGAGTGACACAAAGCAGCCACAGGGAAAGGGAGGTGCACAGTTAATGCTAGAAATGAGGTTCCCTTACTTTTTTAGAGGATAAAATGCCAATTTGGAGTTAGATGACTTAAGTTCAAAACATAGCTCTGATTTTTACTACTATCATTAATGCTAATAAGGAGTAGCATTTGTAGCATTTTAATGTTTGTGAAATCCTTTCTATGTTACTTCATTTATTATCTGTAAGACCTTGGGCAAGACACTTCACTTTGTAGGCTTTCATTCCTTCATCTACAAAAGGAAGAGGCTTGGATTAGATGTTCTTTAAAGTCTCATCTGACTTGAAACCTTATGACCCAAAGAGAAAAGACACATAGATAGGAGAAAAGCCAGAAAGTTTGTAACTAGGAGCTTAGAATCAGAATACTTGGTTTTGATTTGAAATTATCCAAGGACTTATTGATCAATCATACTTTTAAACATAGACATTTATAATATTAATGTTTTCATTCATATAGCAAATATATTTTATATTATAT
>NW_025349488.1:0-5573 GCF_016433145.1 Gracilinanus agilis
ATATATATATATACATAATATTTAAAAAGGTTCCAAATCATTATCACTTAGAGAAATGTGAAATTAAAACAACTCTGAGCTATCACCTTATACTTTTCAGATTGACTAATATGATCATAAAGGAAATGATGAATGTTGGAGGGGATGTGAGAAAATTGGGACTTGAATAAATTGTAAAAATTGGAACTGATACAACCATCAATTCATTCTGATTGTTCTGGAGAACAATATGGAAGTTTCTTTTCTTTCTTCCTTCCTTGTTTCCTTCTTTCCTTCCTTCTACCAAATCTTTTCTAAAACGTTGTGGAAAATATCAGAATCATAAAGTTTCATTTCCCTAATGAAAACATTTTACTTCTATTATTAAAGCTATTAGTTGTGTTAGAATTATTTTTGTAATTCAGCCCTATAGATTTTTCATTTTTGTACCTAAGAAACAGGGCCTAAATTCCTCTGTTGCTCTCAAAATGAAAAACAGAAATGGTCCCTTCAAATTTCTTGTGATCAAATGGATTGAACTTTTGATTTGAGCAGGCAATTTTAAGAACCTGTGCCACAAGCAGCTTATTGAAATTCAAATGTTGACAAAAGAATTTAAGGTAGTACTTTATTTTTCTAACCTTGAAACAAATTCTGAATGTTATGAACAGTCAAAAGAAAATAAATCACTACTTTCATAGGAAATACAAAAACATCAATTCAATGAGAATAAGACTGATAAATATGACTTATAACTAAGGTTAATGGAAAAATTGGACTTAAGTTTTTGAAAAGCCCTGAAATCTGTTCTTGATTTCATACTATTCAATGCAAAATAATAAATAAAGTCATTTTATGTGTCAAATCTGTTCTTTTCAGTTTTTATGACTCAGGTTTGAGAAAAACTTCAGACAAAACAGTGAGAAGCAAACAGAGAGAAAGTATTAACTTTAGTTTACAGGTCCATGTTCTTAAAACTGATAGACTGCCTTACATTTATTGTAATCTGGACAATCTTCACAGGGTATTGTATGTTCAAAATATCATGTTAAATACATTAATTCTATAAATTCTCTAGAGGTATTGTTATAGAATATAGATTATAGAACTGGAAGGGACTTCTGTGGTCCAGCTTCTTCACTTTATTCATGATGAGAAAACTGAAAGATACTTTTGAGTCACCAAAGATAGACTTAGTATGAGAGGCTTAATTTAAACCCAGGCTCTTTCTACTCTAGAGAGTACTATTTTCATAGTATCCTACTCTATTGGAACAATGATAGGTTCTTGGAATTTTCCAAAATACAATTGACATTTATTTTAAACCATTATCTTTTTTCTCATGATCAATACTTAGTATGGATTCCAAGGAAGAAAAGCAGTAAGGACTAGGCAGTTGGGGACTTGTTCAAGGTCACAAGCTAGGAAGTTTCAGAGACCAGATTTAAACCCAGGTAGTTATCATTAATGTTAAAGTTCTTTATCCAACATCAATTTAAGGAAGAATGATTTTGCTAAACTTTCAGTTTTGAATCCTTTTGACTTTTCTTCTACTTTTTTTCCTTCTGCTTTCCACCAAGGATCCTAGAAGTATTCTGTTAGAAAGAAAATCCTAACATCAGTGTAAAAATGGTGCCAGCTAGAACAGATGAATTAGGGATTATCAAGGTCTAGATATATAATTGAAAAAGAGAAATATTTTCTCAGAATCTGAAGCTAATTAGAATGAACAAAATATAGATAAAATGAATGATTCAGTATGAACTGAAATTCTTAATGTTCATTTTAGGGGAATATCAGTCTAAAATATAATTGTTATTTTAATTCATTGAATTTCCTTACTCAACAATATGAGTTATGCTTCTCTTTGATGTTTCATGTGGTCACCATTCTCATAGAGGGAGTAGGAAAGAGGATCTTGTACACTTCAACCCCAAAATACTTTTCAAAGTTTCCAATCAATATGACCTAGGCTTTTGTTTAGGTCACCACAAATGGGTACTATTGGATTTAGTTAACTTCACAGGGCCTCCTGACTCTAAATGCACTATTCTTTCTACAATATTATGTTGCTCAATCATAGATCCTCTCTTCTCTCATTTCATAGATTAAGTAGTGACAAGGCATAGGGCAAGGAATATATTGTAAATTAAAGTTTGAAATATATTTTTCCAAATTTTCTAATTTTTGAAAAGCACTCTAATGTTACACATTGCTTAAGAATTAGGATTTTTGGAGGGCACCGGGTAAAGTGAATATGTTTATTAGAGGAATGATAATTTGTCTATTAAAAACTATTTCAATGAGAAATGGCTTTACCAGGAGTTAAATGAAGCTATGACACATAGTAAATGTGATTTCTTTTGAATCCTTGAACTGAGAAAGAAAGTATAGTTTCCTGGCATTTGCTTGCTATTTTGAATTAGAAGCTTGCAATCCAGACTTTTAAGCAAGTTTACTGCTCTAGGCCATAATAACTTTCCTCAGCAACTGGTAGCAATATTTACTGAGTATCATGGAGTATAAAAGCACTTCCAATGTAGATATGTATCACTAGTTCATCATTTTCATATAAGTGTGGAAAATATATATTACTTTAGAACTATGGAAAGTTTAAGAATTTTTATCTTTTTTTCTCTTGTGATTTAATTGTAGTTTTTTTTTTAAATCCCTAACTTCCATCTTGGAATCAATACTATGCATTGGTTCCAATGCAGAAGAGTGGTAAGGGTAGGCAATGGGGGTTAAGTGATTAGCCCAGGGTCACACAGCTGGGAAGTGTCTGAGGCCAGATTTTAACCTAGGACCTCCCATCTCTAGGGTTAGCTCTCAAGCCACTGAGCCACTCAGCTGCCCACAGTTGTAGGGGTTTATTTTGTGTGTTTTTTAAAATATTTTTTTATTTTTAGAAACATTTTCCATGGTTATATAAGTCATGTTTTTACTTCAGCCTTCACCCCCTCAAACCCGCCCACCCTCATAGCTAACTGGAATTTCCACTGGTTTTACCATGTGTGGTCGGTCAGTCAAGACTTATTTACATTTTATTGATAGTTATATTGGTGTAGTCTTTTCGGATCAACATCCCCAATCATGTTCTCATCAACCCAAGTGTTCAATCATTTGTTTTTCTTCTGTGTTTCCACTCCTGCAATTCTTCCTCTGAATGTGGGTAGCATTCTTTTCCATAAATCCATCAGAATTGTCTTGGGTCATTGCATTGCTGCTAGTATAGATGTCCATTATATTTGATTTTACCACAGTGTATCAGTCTCTGTGTACAATGTTCTTCTGGCTCTGCTCCTTTCACTTTGCATCAATTCCTAGAGGTCTTTCCAGTTCACATGGAATTCCTCCAGTTTATTATTCCTTTGAGCACAATAGTATTGCATCACCAACATATACGACAATTTGTTGAGCCATTCCCCAATTGAAGGGCATACCCTTGCTTTCCAGTTTTTTTGCCCCAACAAAGAGTGCAGCTACAAATATTTTGTACAATTCTGTTTATCTATGATCTCTTTGGGGTACAATACCAGCAATGGTATGGGTGGATCAAAGGGCAGACATTCTTTTATAGCTATTTGGGCATAGTTTCAAATTTGCCATCCAGATGGTTGGATCAGTTCACAACTCCACCAGCAGTGCATTAATGTCCCAATTTTGCTACATCCCCTCCAACATTCATTACTCTAGCCTTTTATCATTTTAGCCAATCTGCTAGGTGTAAGGTGTACTACCTCAGAGTAGTTTTCATTTGTATTCTATAATTATTAGAGCTTTAGAACACTTTATCATGTGGTTATTGGTAGTTTTGATTTCTTTATCTGAAAATTGCCTATTCATGTCCCTTGCCCATTTATCAGTTGGGGAATGGCTTGATTGTTTATACAATTGATTTAGCTCCTTCTATATTTGAATAATTAGAGCTTTTTCCCCAGTTTGTTGTTTCCCTTCTGATTTTGGTTGCATTGTTTTTGTTTGTACAAAAATTTTGTAATTTAATATAATCAAAATGATTTATTTTACATTTTGTAATTTTTTCTAACTCTTGCTTGTTTTTAAAATCTTTCCTTTCCCAGAGATCTGACAAGTATACTATTCTGTGTTCACCTAATTTCCTTCTTTATATTGAAGTCTTTCACCCATTCTGAATTTATCTTGGTGTAGGATGTGACATGTTGATCAAAACCTAATCTCTCCCATATTGTTCTCCAATTTTTCCAGCAGTTTTTGTCAAATAGTGGATTTTTGTCCCAAAAGTTGGGCTAAGATGTCTCATTGTTGTCATTATCTTCAATAAAATTATTGTTTCTGTGATTTGTTCTTTCACTAATTTTTTTGGAGAATCATATTTTTTAATTTCCAATTAGTTTTTGGTTTGCCTCTCCATGTATTCTTACTAATAACTATTTTTATTGTATTATGATCCGAGAAGGTTACATTTATTATTTCTGCTTTTTTGCATTTGTTTGCCATGTTTCTGTGCCCTATTATATGGTCTATCTTTGTGGATGTTTCAAGTGCTGCTGAAAAGAAGGTGTATTCCTTTTTGTCCCTATTTATTTTTCTCCCTATATCTATTAACTCTCATTTTTCTAGGGTTTCATTCACTTCTCTTATCTTTCTTTTTTTTGCTTTGATTTATCTAGATCTGATAGGGGAAGGTTGAGGTCCCCCACTAGTTTGGTTTTGCTATCTATTTCTTCCTTGAGCTCCACTAGCTTCTTCTTTAGAGATTTGGAAGCTATACCGTTTGTTGCATACTTATTGAGTACTGATATTTCTTCATTGTTTATACTGCATTTTATTAGGATGTAGTTACCTTCCCTATCTCTTTTAACCTTATCTATTTTTACTTTGGCTCTGTCAGAGATCATGATAGCCACCCCTGTCTTCTTTTTCTCATTTGAAGCCCAAAAGATTTTTCTCCATCCTCTCATTTTCACTCTATTTAGATCTGTCTCATGTGTGTTTCTTGTAGACAATTTATGGTTGGATTTTGGTTTCTAATCCACTCTGCTATTTGCTTCCATTTTATGGGTGAGTTCATCCCATTCACATTCAGAGTTATAATTATCAATGGTGGATTCCCAGACATTTTGATTCTCTCTCCTAGTCCTGTCCTTTCTTCTTTCACTGCTTCCTTCTATACCAGTGTTTTGTTTTTAATCAGTTCCTATAATCCCTTGCCTTGTTGTACTTCCCTTTCTCCCCCCTCCATTCTTATTCCCCTCTTATTGTTTTTTAATGCCACCCAGCACTCTCCCCCAAGCCCTCTTCCTCCCTAGTATTCCTTTCCTCCCCACCAGCCCATTTGTTAGCCTTCTACTTATCTATTGGGCTTGAATCAATTATCTGCCCCTATGGATATGATTGTTCTTCTCTAAGTTGATTTCAGTGCACTTAAGTATTGAATATTTCCTCTCTCTAACCTCTTTATCCTTATAGTATATAGTTATTTTTCCCTGTTTGTCCCATGTGCTTTTTTATGGAATATAAATTTCTTCCTTTGTGTTTGCTTTCCTATTTTTATTATTATCTTCTTCCCCTTCCCCCAGTTTTATATATACATATACATATATATATGTATA
>NW_025349489.1:0-3334 GCF_016433145.1 Gracilinanus agilis
TATATATATATATATATACACACACACATATGTATGTATATATTTATATATAAATGTTGGCCCTCCTTTACCTTCATTTCTTATATCTACTCTTGGAATTCTTATATCCAATACATTCATTTTTCAGAAGTTCTGCCTGTTATAACTTTGGAGTTATTTCCATCATCTGGATATTTATCTTAAGATTATTTTGACCTATAATATTTCTTCATTTTTATAGACATTGCCTTTTTTTGCTCATGTCTATAGCTTCATTTCTTGATATAGGATTTACATTTTTAGAATGTTTAAACACAAATGCTATCTATTTACTACAATTCCAAAGTTAAGTCAACAAGCACTTATTAAGTGCCTAATATGTGCCTCTCACTATGCTAAAACCAGAAACAAAAAAAAGCCAAAAAGTTATCACTGCTATTAAGGAGTTTAGAGTCCAATGAAGCAGACAATATGCCAACAACTATACACAAAGGATATATATTGGATAAAATAGGGATAATCAACAGAGGGAAAGAATTAACGTTGAGGACAATTGTCAAAAACTTCTTACAGATGATAGGATTTTAGTTGAGACTTTAAAGAAGCTAGGAAACAGAAATGGGGAGTGAGAAAATTCTAGGCATGTGTGACAGCCAGTAAAAAAAAAAGCCTACAGCTGGGAGACAGCATCTTATATAAGGAAAAGCCAAAATGCCACTCACTACAATGAAGAATATATGGAGAGTATAAGGTATAAAAAGAGAGGCTTCAAAAACCAGAGAATTTATATTTTATTTTGGAAGTATATTAAGTATATTTGGAAGTATATTGGAGCATATTAAAAAGAGAGTGACGTGGTTAGCCCTGTACTTCAGCAGTTTAACTGTTGAGCAGATGATAGACCAGATTGGGGAGAAACTTGAGGCAAGATGACCAATCAGTAGACTTTGCAGTTGTCCAGACATGAAGTGATAAGGGCTTAAGACATGTGGTTGCAGTATCAGAGTTAGAAGGATATATATATATAAAAGAAAGGTGGAATCTATGAGACTTGGCAATTGAATGGCTGTGGAAAGAGTAAAGAGTCTAGGTCTTGAGCTTGGATGACTAGGAAAGAAGGTGGTTTCACAATAATAGAAAAGTTAATAAGAAGGAAAAACTTGGGGTAAAAGATAATGAGTTCAGTTTTAAACATGTTGAGCTTAAGATATTATCATTAAGGATAATTTTGTACCAGGTTGCATATGATTGAAATATAGTCTGGAAATTTCCTGGAGTCCTAGAAGGCTCCCTGGACTCAAGCCTTGTTTTCTTTCATAGTCCTGGCCTGAAATCCTAGTCCTGGCCTGGATCCAAGAATGGGGTCGTAACATTAACATTAAGGTCAACCTATTTCCTCAGTCTGCAGTTTATTTTCTGCCCTCCCAGTCTTCCACATTCTAGTTGAGTTTTTCTATATCCTTGTGTTTAGGGGAAGACTTGGGGTAGGGAGCCGAACTCATTAATCGTTGTTAGATATATCACATTATGTTTATCCTCTGCTTATGCAATTAGATTTTACAAATTAGATTGAGTTAGATCAAGTTGGTTTATTATAGGAAATGACTTGTTATGAGGGAATTAGGAAAAGGTTAAGCAATAGACATGCTAGCTGGCGTAGCCGTCAGGAAAAATGTTGAAGGTTCCAAGCATGGAACAGTGAAGGAGAAAGAAATTTTTCTGAGAGACTCTTTGGGTGAAGCTGATGGCAGTTAGGTGCTTATTTAGCTGCTGCAAATGAAGAGCCCAGAAAAGTAATTGTCTCCTGCCAAAACCATTTACCCTGTGAGAAAAGTCAGGTTGAGCATAGAATCTAGTTCTGGTTGGTGGACATACCAGACTAGTTTAGCTCCCTCATAACACAGTGAAGCAATGTGAGAGACTCAATATGTCCTACAGAATCAAAATGGAATATATTTTAATTTATTGCTAAATACAAAAGAAAGTTTGGACAGATGCTCTAGGGCCTTGTGTGAGAAAAATGCAAACTCATAACCAACATATATGCTTCTCAAATAAGATTGTGTCAATTTTAAAAGGAAAAATGAGTTTACACATGTGTATGTTTCTTAATGAGACGTTTGAAAAGGTAAGATTTTGAACCCTTGTTTTCACACACATTCAATGTAAGCCACTTAAAGTCGTCTGCTTCTTAGAGGAAAAAAGGTACTAGCATTCTGAAATATTTTAACTATTTTCAAAAAGATTAGTGAGGAATAGAGGTACTATGGACTCCTGGATATAGACTTGGCTTTGTTTCCCTCTCCACTGGTAGAGAAGATGCCAACAGTTTTTGTTAGTTAGTATGAGTGGAAGTTGTCATATCAAGGAAATTTTTCTTGGAAAAAGTAAGAGGTCTCAGTAGAGATACAATAAACAATAAACCAGAACCGAACATTATTAAAAAATAAGTTATTGCAGAACCTGATTTTGTATGCCTGAAGCTTTAGGGGACACAAGAGCTACTTTAGACTTTACCCCTGTCCTTCTATGTGTTATTATTGTTCAATTATGTCCTAACCTATGTCTTGTTGCACACCAATGCTGTCCATAGGACTTTCTTGGCAAAGATATTGGGGTGATTTGCCATTACCTTCTCCAGTGGATTAAGACAAACAGAGGTTAACTGCTTTGCCAATGGCTGCATACCTAGTCTAAGACTGGATTTGAACTCAGGTCTTCCTGATTCCAGGCTCAGTTCTCTATCCACTAAGCCATCTAGCTGCCTATGCCTCTACATATCTGCTAATATATGTATTTAGGCTGATATTGAATTCCTAGGAATGGGGAAATAACATCTTTATGCAAGGCACTATTGGAAATTCAGAATATTTCTACTGAGAATATTTCTACTGGTTTTGATCATCCAAAGGGGAAAGTAATTGATCTAGCTGCCTTAAGCCCAATTCAAGGAAAAGATCATTATTTCAAGGTGAGAGAGAGCTAAATATATATGGAAAAGTATGACACTACATTCAGGGATCTAAGAGATATGGATGAGAATTGTAAATTGTCATTGCAGACATCATATGAGCTACATAAAACTAGGACATCTCTTTTCTTTGGCAAATGGGAAGCTATATACAATATAAGCTATAGTGTAGATGTAATCATTTCCCCAATTCCCAGAGAGCATACTATAATTAGGCCCACTAAAAACTGGAAATACGCTCTTCTACTTCTCTCAAAGAAATATTTTTAACCCAATTTCCTCAGAGGACTCTTCTCTGAAAGTAATATATCTTGAAAGACATTCCATCATCCCAATCTCTTCATGGAACTATCTTCCTCCATCTCTCTCTCCTTTAGAAGGAAA